>NC_136608.1:1467500-1522500 GCF_910589615.1 Taurulus bubalis
TTTAGCCCCTAAAGGTTGACCGTATCAGCTCTCATGCGGAAATATCTTTCCTAAATGGCACGACATGGGATATTCTGCACAAACGTACTATTTTTAATTAACCAAGCTACCATCAATTGCGACATCATTTTTGTATTTACTTGTATAAAGACGTGTACATTACATAGACTGCAGCACACAAGCACCTGCAGGCATTCCTCTGTTAGGTTACCAATGAAAGGACTCAGCGAATGGGAGTATTCTGTGGTATTCTGTGGTATTCTGCTGTTGGTTTGACTGGACATTAGCTAACGTAGTTTGAGGCTTGTCTTGTTCTTCATTCCCTTTCCACACACTCGTGAGTTGAGCAATTTTCTTCAACCCACAAAGGTCCACAGTGGGTCATTTTAGTAATTGGTCTGTGGACCTCTGACCTCTGTGACAGCCCCATCAAGCACTGTTCATAACTTACAATAACCCATCAAGCACTGTTCATAACTTATAATAACCCATCAAGCACTGTTCATAACTTACAATAACCCATCAAGCACTGTTCATAACTTATAATAACTCATCAAGCACTGTTCATAACTTATAATAACCCATCAAGCACTGTTCATACTTACAATAACCCATCAAGTACTGTTCATAACTTATAATAACCCATCAAGCACTGTTCATAACTTACAATAACCCATCAAGCACTGTTCATAACTTATAATAACCCATCAGGCACTGTTCATAACTTATAATAACCCATCAAGCACTGTTCATGACTTACAATAACCCATCAAGCACTGTTCAACTCAACTTACACTGCTTTTGTGAACCTAAGACCTTTGGTAAAACAATTTCTAGCACCAAAACAGTTCGTCTACATGAGTAAAGTTATGTTTTCAAAAGAGATATGAAGAATTTCAAAAATCAAGTGTCACTTTTTCAGCTTTACACTTTTTTTTCACTTTACACTTGTGTCTTATGTCAATGGTGCCTCATGATATAGAGAGCTGAGATTGTTCTGCAATGTTAGATGTAAAACACATGGGTATCTATCATATGCAAGTGACTTTAAAAAGGTGAATTTAAGAAATTATGTCAAATCGAGAAAATGACCCCCGACTCCAGAGGGTTTACCTCCTTTGTACTTAGCTCCGCCCTCTCGTGCCATTTCTGGTTGCAAAAACCAAGATCGTAATGTCCCAAACCTAAGATGGTGACTTATTGAGGCTTTTCAATACAGCAGTACGGATCGACTATGTTCCATTCTGCCGTACAGACTTTGGTAGAACCCTGTTGGAACCCTATTTCTTTAGCTTATGAAAGGAACCAGAGGATGTGCTGTAACTCCGTTACGTTATTCTTTCTGGCCACATGACATCTATTGCTTCTGTCCATCCGGGGAGAGGGATCCACCTCTGTTGCTCTCCCTCAGGTTTCTTCCCCTTTTTTCCCTGTGAAAGGGTTTTTACTATCTTTATTGGGGGAGTTTTTCCTGATCCGATGTGAGGTCCCGGGATAGGGATGTCATGTGTACAAATTGTAAAGCCCTCCGAGGCAAACTTGTATTTGTGATGTTGGGCTATACAAAATAAACTGAATTGAATTGAATAAGAGCAGCAGCATAGAGAACAAAGCAAAGGCCTTCGCCCCGAGATTCACCACAGAGTTACTGTCACTGCTATGACGAGATGAAGCTGATGAAGATGTGTGTGTGTGTGTGTGTGTGTTGTTTTCTGTCATTACTACACTGTGACAGACTCAATGACGGTCTGTGACCTTTGACCCATGCAGGACAGCACAGGCATGAAGCTTTGGAAGAAGAGGTGGTTCGTTCTGTGCGACATGTGTCTCTTCTACTACCGCGGTGAGGACACACACACACACACACACATACACACGTATGATGCAGGCTGTTAAATGAAATGGGTTTAAAATCAAAAGCAAGTCCATATTTTGTTTAAGGGCATTTCAGAAAAGCACATTCCCTGTTTCACTATTTCCTCATACACTCAGAGCCAAAGTCATGTTACGTTTAGTGCTGTCAGACATCAAATAAACAAATGAGTATATATCTTGTGGAACTGTACTGTTTATAATTATTGTGCACAAGGTAATTAGACTATTTTCATTTTTTAATGGTTGAATTATTGGGGAAAAATTAGTTTGTTGCTAGCCATGACTAGCTTGTATATCTTAGTGTAGAGTTAGTGTAACAGGCATGTCTCTCTCTCTCTCTCTCTCTTTCTCTCTCTCTCTTCATGAAAGCAGTGTAACAGGCATGTCTCTCTCTCTCTCTCTCTCTCCCTCTCTCTCTCTCTCTCTCTTCATGAAAGCAGTGTAACAGGCATGTCTCTCTCTCTCTCTCTCTGTCTCTCTCTCTCTCTTCATGAAAGCAGTGTAACAGGCATGTCTCTCGCTCTCTCTCTCTCTCCCTCTCTCTCTCTTCATGAAAGCAGTGTAAGGGTAGAATATGGGTCAATAGGTTCAGGTCCTTGCCAGTTAAAGTCGTCCTTGCTTTCTCCCACGTTAAAACGCCACTAATTTAAAACCTTTTCGTTCACAAAAGCTCATCTGTTCTCTTTGGTGTCTCCTAAACTCTGGAGAGATTTTCCATCTCCATAAATTGATAAATTAGCCGCTCCCAGAGCGCAATCAGCAGGCGCTTCATGACCGACCCGAGGGAAGATTGGATGTTTATTGGCTCAGAATACGTGCTGGGCTCTGCCATAATAACATCTTCTGTTCCATTCTCTCCTGCTGGCTCCATCACGTTATGCTAAGTACCTTCTGTCACTCCGCTGGGAGTGGTGCAGGATTTGGATTTGTTGCACTTCATTCTGTTTGTATAAGCAGAGATGATAACAATCTACTGCACATATAATCTTCATTAATGTGTTTACGTGCACTCTAATAATTCCATTATTACCAGAGTGAGGCAAACACTAATGATCACAGTCATACATTACATGAAGCAGGTTCTCTAGGTTGTCACCATGTTGGCAGATAAGCAGAGAACCTGCATCTTGTGGGAGTTCTACGAATACTTTATGTACGGCTACTTTAAAGCTCTTTTACATACCTGAAACTAAAGTAACTGGACATTCTCTTTATAAGCCTAAAGCATAACAAGAAGTTGCATCATTAAAAGCAGACTGAAGTGCACTGACATGTTAGTCACATCATCTCAGTGTAAGTGACCTTGACTCGGCAGTTCCATCCCTGGCTCCACATGGCCAAGGCTTTTGAGAAAGAATGCTCCCAATGAGTTCTGTGTGTGTGTGTGTGTGTGTGTGTGTGTGTGTGTGTGTGTGTGTGTGTGTGTGTGTGTGTGTGTGTGTGTGTGTGTGTGTGTGTGTGAATGGGTGAATGGGTGAAGGAGAAGCCAATTGAAAAGCACTTTGTTCATTAAGATGGAAAGCGTTATATAAGCTCAGTTCATTTGCTATTTATTTAACTTGTCATCATTTTTGTGCTTCAAGTGGACGACGTGCAAATACAGTTTTGTAAATGTTGAATAAACATTCAGTTGAATGCACTTCTATAAGTGAGCAGACACAATAGTCCTACAGGAGAACTCAGACTGGACGATGATGAAGTGCAGTCATTAGAGTAGAGGCATAACTTACTACAGTATGAGAGTACATGTAATGCTTTACTTCCACCCCATGTACTTTTACACAGGGAAATCATTTGTGTTGACACCTTCATATCTTGTCTATCAATATTAGTACCTCTTGAGCATAATTTATTATCTTGAAATAACGTGAGTGAAAAAGATCTGGATCTCATATATCTGTTATATATGCACACAATGTGAGGCTCCATAGGGGCCCAGAAGTACTGGAGTGAATCTGATTATAATAAACCATAATTGTCATTTAAGCAAACGTGTATCTGAATTAAAGTATTCACAGTTCCAGTGCGTTTGAGGGTCAGGGACTCTTCTAAACTAATGACAGACTAGCAGCTTCCTCCAACCTCAGGGAACCGTGTGAAGAACCGTGAATCAAGTCAGGAGAAGTCTTCTTCAGAGAAACCGTCTCACACTGCCGTGTACCTCTGCATCTCTCTGCATGCCAGCTGCTCGTTCCCTCTCTTCTAGTTCATTCCCTCTCTTCTAGCTCGTTCCCTCTCTTCTAGCTCATTCCCTCTCTTCTAGCTCATTTCTGTGTGTTCTGTAGCTCAATAATTCAGCAGGAGGTCCGGGGGAGCTGCAGCCTCGGCTAAAGCTAACAGAGGCTGTGGGTTTTACTGCAGCTGCTGAGCAGACATGTTGTGCTGCCTTTAGCTCGTAGCCTGTAAACTAGCAGCATCGTGCTACCGGAGAGGAGAGAGAGCCGTCATCACATCACAACACGAGCTCAACCTGCTGCTGCACGGCTCTTCTGTTGGTGGAATCTATACAGAGTCGACTGTAAAGCACGACAATCAATGAGAGAACAGAACGCTGTGTGTGTGTGTGTGTGTGTGTGTGTGTGTGTGTGTGTGTGTGTGTGTGTGTGTGTGTGTGTGTGTGTGTGTGTCCTCTGAGGGCAGAAACTCCTTCTCTTCCTCCCGGTGTTAGCATCTCTCTGCTGATGAGCCCTTCTGTGAAAGATCAGTCGCTGATTGGATTATTTAGAGCAGGTGATTTCTATGTAAGGGTCTCTAACTCAACTTAAGTGGAACACATAATTATGCCTCGAGGTCTTTGCACAGGTTTGTATTTTTCGTAAGCGTTTTTAAAATTTGTCAGCCGATGAAAAATGTTGAGCTCAGAGTCAGAGCACATTGAGTCTGATAGGTTTTAATATTGCATTTGTTGCCAATATTTTTCAAAACAAGACAAACCTGAATTAATCCCAAAGAAACATCTGCATACAAAGCCACCTTCTCTTAGTGTGTGATTTAACAAACTAACTTACCGAGGATATTTAAGGTCATGTGATAGCAGCCAAAAGCCTTCTCTCATCTACAGCCTCATCCCAGCCACGTCACACTCACCTCAGTGTAGTGTAGTGTGATGTGAGAATGCAAATGTCCGCCTGGAATATGTATAACAATATGGAGACTTCTTAGCTTCTTTCTTCTTCGATGCAGACGAGAAAGAGGACAACATCCTGGGAAGCATCCTGCTGCCAAGCTTCCACGTCTCCATGCTGTCGGTGGACGACCACATCAGCAGGAAATACGCCTTCAAGGTAGACCTCATGTGGTGGACGGGTTAGCTTAGCTTAGCAAAAAGACTGAAGCATGGGAAAACAGCTCATGGCTTTGTTCAAAGTGAAAGAAATACGCCTGCCGATAGAACTAGTTGGTAGAATCTGTTGCCCCATGGAATAGAGAAAGTAAACAAGGCAACCTCACTGTGATGAGTCATCAGAGCTGCTGTCTCTATGAACCTCACTGTGATGAGTCATCATAAGAGCTGCTACCTCTATGAACCTCACTGTGATGAGTCATAAGAGCTGCTACCTCTATGAACCTCACTGATGAGTCATCATAAGAGCTGCTGCCTCTATGAACCTCACTGTGATGAGTCATAAGAGCTGCTACCTCTATGAACCTCACTGATGAGTCATCATAAGAGCTGCTGCCTCTATGAACCTCACTGTGATGAGTCATCATAAGAGCTGCTACCTCTATGAACCTCACTGATTAGTCATCATAAGAGCTGCTGTCTCTATGAACCTCACTGTGATGAGTCATCATAAGAGCTGCTACCTCTATGAACCTCACTGATTAGTCATCATAAGAGCTGCTGTCTCTATGAACCTCACTGTGATGAGTCATCATAAGAGCTGCTACCTCTATGAACCTCACTGTGATGGAAGGCTTTATGCCCAAAATGTTTCCCATGTTTATATGTATACATATATATATTAGTGCTGGGCAACGATTACAATGTTTTATCGTGATTTTCTCAGATTAATCGCATTGTTATGCGCACAATTCAATAAGGAATTCAAAAGTAGTCTATTGCGCACTTTTATTTTAAGTACTATATGAACAGAAGTGCAATAACATTTGGTTTGCAAACACTTTAAACAAATACGGTGCTTTTTAACAGCAATATTCCCTGTAAATATGTATTGTAAATCTCAATTTAAACATTGATATAATCAAATCTAGCAGAGTCTGCAGAAGCCTCCACTGTTTGTTAGGAGATCAGTGGTTATAAATAACTTGGGTTCTATGAACTCCTCCATCTGGAAGAGATTTCAAATGAAAATGTTCGTGTTAGAGTTCTGTACCTTTCTCCATTTCTCTGTGAGCTGCAGTCTGAGGCCCGATGCTCTCAATGTGAGACGAGAGATGACGGCCATCCCATAATACTGAGCAACATCCCATAATACTGAGCAGAACTCCATAAATACTGAGCAACATCCCATAATACTGAGCAGCACTCCTGTGACCTGTAGTTTGTCTGGATGTGTATTCAGAGAGCAACCCACTTTAACATAATAATAATTAAAAAACTCATTCAATGTGCGATAAAATAATTGGCAGCGTTAATTAATGAATGAGGTAACAAGATAATAACACGTTGACTATATATATATATATATATATATATATATATATATATATATATATATATATATATATATATACGGTGTGTATATTAAACACACTGTACACACACTGGAAGTTGTTAGTGTGATTCCTATTTATAGAGTTGTTCCTGTGCCAAGACACAGAGGAGCCTTGAAGACTTTCACACTTATGTGTTTTCACACTTGAGCTGAAACACATGTGGAGTGACAGGCAGAGAGCACACACAAGCACACACACACACACACACACACACACACACACACACACACACACACACACACATACACTCACTCATACTGTACACAAGCACACTCTTCTGGCAGAAGGATTGATATGAAGACATTCAGCTGGTATGTCAAGGTCACCATCACACTGCTGTTTTATCTCCTCCTCAGTCTATCTGTGTCTCCTCCTCCTCCTCCTATTAATCTCACATATAACCTCCTCTCTCCCTCTCTCTCCCTCTCTCCCCCTCTCTCCCTCTCTCTCCCCTCACTGCCAGGCCACTCACCCCAACATGCGGACATATTATTTCTGTACTGACACGGCCAAAGAGATGGAGTCCTGGATGAAAGTCATGACGGATGCTGCTCTGGTCCACAGTGAACCAGTCAGAAGGTACAACACAGGGACAGAGACATGATGGCTGTAAAGCAAATATACTGCTGTATACTATACTGTATACAGCAGACACATGAGGACCTGGCTTTATGGACAGAGGGGTCTGGTAACAAGGCACTGCAGGGGGGCCTAACGTTTATTTTTTTCCACCACCACGTCATAGCCGTGGTGCATAGCTGCAACGACAAGCACTTCCAGGAGAAAAGCAACATTTTATTTTTCACAGAATACAGCGCAGTGGGCGCTACTTACGTGACAGGGTAGGAACTTCAGTCAGGGTTGCATATTTATGAAATTACACCGCCGAATTGAATGCTGGGTAAAGCTCACCCACTTATCATGAAGTCTCCTGTGCGATGGAGTTCGACGGGACGACCCAGCATGCAGTTCGGTGGTGTAATTTTATAAACGTGAAACCCTGACTGAAGTTCCTACACCTGAGACCTAAATGCCCGCTTCGTCTTGAGTTAGAGCTGCGAAAATTAAATGTTACCTTCTGCCGAAGAGTCACAACAGTCGGGCAAAGCACTACCTGTATGACTGTATGTGAAAAATTCAAACCGCATGGAAGTTTGAAGCTGCTATACCGCATAGCACTATGTGTGTTAAGTGACTGACAGACTAGTCTGTCCACGGTGGGCCTAACCGAGTCCCAGGGCGGGCTCGGCACCCCAAAGCCTGCCCATAGCGCCGGGCCTGTGCCACCGGGAAGCACCAATGTACATCCAGTTGCACAATTCATTCATCAACATACACATATATTAACCACATGCAGTATATCCTACACAGTGTGTGCTGATCTAATGTTTTCAGAGAGTATCACAGAGGGAAATATTCAAGCTTAAAGTCTTGGCTGTGACTCTGGAGTTATTCCTGAGTAAGGGCCAGAGGGATCAGACCCCTGGTCCTGCGCTGTCACAGGTTTGTGACAGAGATCTGAGACTCGTCCCAATGGACGACCAGAAAGAAAGACAGAGAGAGATAGAGAGCCTGTCACACAACACAGGACCATTCAGATATCTTGGACATCTCTTAGAAAGCTCTTTGTCACACTCCTCTCCTCTCTCCCCAGACTGGACAAGTTGAAAGTGGATCAGCGAACTCCTCAGGAGCTGAACAACCTACTGAACCACAGAGTCCTAACCCGGCCCGAGATCCAGAACAACGAACGCAACCGCGAGCCGATGCGACAGTACTCCTTATCTCGAGTGGACGACAAGCGGCAGAAAGACCCGGAGAAACCCAACGGCCAAAGAGAGCGCGAGTACTACACCTTGCAGAGAGACGGGGAGAGGTACTCCCTGAAGAAAGACGGCGTGAGCTACATGCTGCAGACGGATGGAGAGAGGTATCTCCTCCACAAAGACGGAGAGAAGTATACGCTGCGGAAAGACGGGGAGAAACCCCCGCTGCAGAAAGACGGGGAGGTGTTCGCCGTCCACACGGCCCTGGAGAAGTACGCCCTTCAGAACATAGACGGCAGGTGCAGCGTGATGCCGGCAGAGGAGAAATACGCTCCCACTAAAGATGGAGAGAAGTACCTGCTGAAGAAGGATGGAGAAAAATATGCACTGCAAAAAATAGGAGACAGACACACACTCCAGAAAGAAGGACAGAAGTACGCTCCCCAGAAAGAGGTGAAGAGGCAGCTGTCGTTGAGGGAGACGGAGCGGTACGGCGTCCTGAGGGAGACGGACAGTAAGTATGGGACCATACAGGTGGTGGATAAATACGGCACGCTGAGGGCAGTGAAGAAATACAGTACGCTGCGAGAAGGGGATAAGTACGCCGCTCTCAGAGAGGCAGGGAAGTACGCTACAGTCCGTGGGGAGAAGTACGGCTTCCCGAGAGACGCCAGCGCAGAGAGGGCTCTGACTAGGATCAGCAGCATCAAGCTGCAGCCGGCTCAGGCCGCTGCCATCGCCGCTGCGGTGTCGGCATCCCGCCAGGGCCAGGCCAGCCTCAAGGCCCAGAGTCCTGCTCAGGTCAACGGCTCGGGGGAGCAGGCTGGAGACCGCAGCCCGGCAGAGGTGGACAGCAGCCTGGCTTTGGGTCCAGGAAGGTTCCCTGAGCCAGAGAGGGGCCTGTCCAGGACCAACTCCATGCAGCAGCTGGAGCACTGGGTCCGCTCACACCGGACAAGAGGGCCGGACGACGACACCAGGAGGTGAGTCTGACATGTGTGCTTACATAACTGTACGGTTATTCTTATTGTATATGTCAAAATGAGGACTTTAATGAGGTCATTCAGTCCACTTTCTCTTTTCAGGAATCTTTCTAGAACATTCAAGGTTCTGTATGTTAAATGTTCCCCACCATTCAGACCTAATGCTCCATGCATTCAGTCATTGAGTCATTTTATCTAGTTTCACCTAACCGGTCAGCAGCGAGTCACATATCCATGCTCCTGATGTCCCGCTGACACAGAACTTCAGTCAACTTCATGTTTTTAACAGAGACCAAGGACATGTGTTGATTTAAACTGATTTGAATTTGTTTTGGCAGAAGAAACAGAACACAGTGACATATAATACTGTGAAAGCTAAGCCGTGAAAGCCAGCAGTTACGGCACAACATCGGTCATGTTTCTGACACTCTCTATTTGAGGTCTGTATTTGGTCTCAACAACTCCAGATGACATCACTATGTAGCTCATAAAGACAAGGGCAGCTGCTCTTTGAGCTAATCCTCCTCTACAAGTTCCTCCTTCACATTCTCACTTGTTTACACATTGTCCTTTCATACATTGTTATCATCAAATGAGATTAAAGCAGCTTTAAGTTTTTTAACTTAAGCAGGCGCTAACTTGACATGTGACAGGGTAGGAACTTCAGTCAGGGTTGCACATTTATGAAATGACACCGCCGAACTGCATGCTGGGTAAAGCTCGCCCACTTATCATGAAGTCTCCTGTGTGACGGAGTTCGACAGGACGACCCAGCATGCAGTTCGGTGGTGTAATTTTATAAACGTGAAACCCTGACTGAAGTTCCTACCCCTGACACCTAACTAGCCCCCCCCGCTTCACCTTGAGTTAGAGCAGTGAAAATTTAATGTTTCTGCCTGCCGGCGGGCAATGCGCCACCTGTATGGCTGTATGTGAAATTTCAAACCGCAGGGACGTTTGAAGCCACTATACCGCACAACACTACGGGTGTAAGTGACTGACGTCTGTCCAGAGCGGGCCCTGGGGGCGGTGGGCCAGGCACCCAAAAGCTCGTCCATAGCGCCGGGCCTGAGCTAGCCGTGTTGGAGAATGATGTCCTCTTTGATAATCCTGTCTACAAAGCTCTAACTGGTCCATTATCTCTTAGCAATGTTCACACTTCGGTGACGGCTTCCTCAACGTCTTTTCATTAAAGCGACAAATAGCTTCTTTTTTACCTTAACGTACTTATTTATTCAGTCGACCAATCATCAGCCAGCAGATGATGAGCAGTGAACCCAACCACCAATCAGAGTCCTCAGAAGTCCTTCTCCTTGGTTTTGAGTTCTAAAGGATTCAGAAACTCTCTGTTCACAATACTTCAATAGATTTATATTCATATTGAGGACATTATACCAACTTGCTTTGGTATATTGGTTAATAATAGGTGGATTGGTGTGGAAACAGATGTGTGATTTGTTTCCAAAATTAGCTTTTAGAACTAATTAAAAGACAAAATATGCACTGTGATGAATATTATTTCACTTTTCCCTCTCACAAGTACCAGTGATCTTCATACTCCGAATTCAAATGAATGGAGACATTATATATATTGTGTTTTATATTAAACACACAGTACCTTGCTATTATGCATTCAATACTAAGCTATTTAAATAATACACAGGTTCATATATTCATGTTTTATATTAAACATATGAGCAGGGTGGCCGTGCACTGCCATTCATAAACATACCTTGTCAACGGATACAATGCAAATATCAACACTGTCAATTGCATGATAATCATGCATACAAGTTTTTATTTTAAACATAAATGTGTACACGAAAAGGAGTGATGGCCTATTGGTGTCACTGCCATGCATACACATACCAGTTATCTTGCGTACAATACTGAAATATTAAAATAATGGACAGATTCATGTGTTTTGTTTAAACACACGTGGATGACACAACGGCCTGTTCCCCCATCAGAGGTCTGACCCTGAAGAGGAGCTCACAGCGTCTCTGGAGGTTAACGTCTTCTGCCTCCATTCATCCATCCGCTACAATATGGTGGATTCATGTTAATGGGTATTTAAAGACGTTTAAATGTGTGGGGGAAAACGTTCCATTATCCAAAGCGCTTATCGTCTTCAGGGTGCTGGAGCCGATCCCAGCTGCCATCGGGTGAAGGCCGGGTGACGCTGGACGGGTCTCCAGTCTATCTCAAGGCTAGCCACTGCACCACACCAAGGGGAAATATTTATTTGAAAATGTCAAGACCCCCTGCAGTACCTCCACGGACCCCCTAGGGGTCGGACCCCCTGTTGAAGACCTCTGGTTTAGAGGGATAAACACAACCGAGGTCTGTTGTTGTCGGGAGCGTCTCAACACCTGAATGCACATCTGTATCCCAGATGTGTCTGAATTTATTTTTCCGTTTTCTTTCCTTGTTAAGATAAGATAAGATAAAATAACATAAAATAATCCTTTATTAGTCCCGCAGTGGGGAAATTGCAGGATTACAGCAGCCTTGCACACAATGGAGACACATAGTTAAAAACAATCAAGTAATATAAATAATAACAATAAACAGTAGTAAAACAGTCGTTAAAAAAATAAAAAACAGTAGTAAAAACAGTAAGAGAAGAGTTCAGTAGCAATTTTAAATTAAATATACAGACGGAATAAGAGTATATCAAAGTAAAAGTACTTAAATGTATTTATATTGCACAAGTAAAAGTACTTCAATGTATTTATATTGCACCGGGTGAGTGCAATTAAAGTGTCGTCTCCCTCACACAGCGGGGATGAATCAGCTGGTGACTGAAGGAGCTGTGCAGAGCTGCAGAGCGTCCTGCATGGGGTGGGAGGCATGGTTCAACATGGACGAGAGCTTAGCATCATCCTCCTGTCCCCCACCACCTCCACCAGGTGATAGCTTAGCATCATCCTCCTGTCTGCCTCCACCTCGACCAGGTGATAGCTTAGCATCATCCTCCTGTCTCCCACCACCTCCACCAGGTGATGGCTTAGCATCATCCTCCTGTCTCCCACCACCTCCACCAGGTGATAGCTTAGTCATGATCCTCCTGTCCCCCACCACCTCCACCAGGTGATAGCTTAGCATCATCCTCCTGTCTCCCTCCACCTCGACCAGGTGATAGCTTAGCATCATCCTCCTGTCTCCCACCACCTCCACCAGGTGATGGCTTAGCATCATCCTCCTGTCTCCCACCACCTCCACCAGGTGATAGCTTAGTCATGATCCTCCTGTCCCCCACCACCTCCACCAGGTGATAGCTTAGCATCATCCTCCTGTCTCCCACCACCTCCACGGTATCCAGAGGACGCCCCAGCACGCTGGTCTTCCTCACCAGCTTGTTCAGTCTCCTCCTGTCAGCTGCAGTGATGCTGCTGCTCCAGAAGACCAGTTAGGGTCCTTTACACCCTACTGTCGTCTGACAACAATATAAAGCTCATATCTGATGCCACACATATCCTGCTAGAACACATGGGCCCATACAGTCCATCCACTGAATGCCAACACAGTGGAATGAGCTGCACAGTTAGTCTCCAACACAGAGAGCTGGAAAACAACAATCTGAGTTTCCAAAAAGAAGCTTTTGCTTCAAAATTAGTAGTTAATAATTCATGGGAATTAATTCATAATATTGCTAACTCTGATGTGTTCCTTTGCCAAATGTCCCCACAAACTTGGAGAGCGTTCACAGTCAGTTTCATTGTTTGCTATCAGCAAGAAAATCTTTTGCGTTAAGTAGAAGAACAGAAGACCAACAAACAGCCCTGGAGGGGTGTGTGTTCAGTGTTGCTGTCTCTTCACAGAGGGGTGTGTGTTCAGTGTTGCTGTTCCTTCACAGCCCTGAAGAGGAGCAATGCTCCCTATGGCTGACTGTCCCAGCACCAGCTGGGTCAGGATGTGTTTTCCTTTAAGCTGCTTCATGAAGTTTCACTACAGCTACAAGCACTGGTCTGGCTTTAGGTGAAATATATAGTTTGACATTAATGTCACATGTGCTGCTGCTTCTCAGAGTCTAGAGACTCTGCCGCTCTAAGAGCAGTTTGTGACAGACGATGCTCCGGCAGCTTACATTATGAAGTCAGGCCAGCTCTCTAGTGTAAATGGACCCGTAAATCTATTTTCTAGTCTTCCGAACACTCAAAGCGCTTTAACACTCCATGACATCATTCACCCACTGATGAGAGGGGTTACCATGAAGGAGCCACATCATTATCAACCATTCATACACTGTAGAACAGCTACGGGAGACATGTAGGGTTATGTGTCTTGCTCAAGGACACATCGACATGGGCTAGCTGAGCCGGGGATCGAACCGCCAATCCTCTGATTGAAGGACAACCCTGCTCACCACTGAGCCAGTCGCCCTGTGGTGTACAGTCTGCATCATGCATCTAGGTATCTGCCAGGAGATCCCTCACAGACAGCTCTACATGCTGGGTGGATCCTCCACCAGTGAGCAGTGACTTCCTGTGAGAGGTTGACTTCAAAAGGCTGTGCTGTAGCAGAATCCAAGGAAGCTTTGTGCTCATAAAATGAGCCCAGTCTGACATTTTAGAGCTAACTTTAAATAAGAAGGAAAAACAGAACAGATTATTTATTGTGTTGTCAAATACATGTGACATGTTACCTCATTATTCAACCTCATATTCTAAAAGCAGAGGCTGTGGAGCCTCCTGGGCTTCAGTCTCAAGGACATTTTCTGACAGTTTTTCCTCAAAGACATTCAAGTTGTTCTTCTCTTCAGATAAAAAGTCAGAGCTAGCTGTGTGAAAATGTAAAAAGTTTTAGAACCAACAATGTCAATGTTGGAAAGGTGCAGCAGGGAGTTTCATCTTCAGTTTGAGGCATACCAGTCCTCATTCTGACCCGTCCAGACCAGACCAGTGCACTCAACATAGTCTTTCTACCTCAGGCGGCTCAGTGGCAGAGCGGTTCGTCTTCCAATCGGACCCACATAGCCTTGGCCATCCCTGTATGAATGTGAGGGAATGATGACATGTAAAGCACTTTGTCGGAAGACTAAAAGGTGCTATCAACCATGTCATTTGCAGTCTGATGCCCAAAACGGTTAGAGTGAGCTAATCTGTTTTTTTCTGCTAAGGCCTTGCCTGTCCAGGCCCTGAGTCCATGGGGAAGTGGACACAGCTTCAGCGTTCATGTGTTGATATGCCTGTGATGGCATGCTGTTGCTGCTGCCATCCCATCTCCTGACACCAGAGCCCTCCTCAGTGCTTCTTCTGAGGAGAATCCAGCAAAGCTCTCACACACTGGCCAAGAGGGAGAACCAGAGATCAGACTAGGAATACACACACATATAGGCAGGCATTTAACCTGAGTTGCTCTTGGCCATGGCTAAAGTACTCTGCATGCAAAGCAAAATGATAAAGGTGTGTTACAAAAGAAGATTTTACGAGTAAGAAAAGTGCACTGGAGAAGGACATCGTGCAGTTGGCCACTGGAAGGGAGGCAAGGGAAAGGGTTAGCTCCCCTGATCGGACCAAACCTGACAGAGAAGAAAAGTGTTGACGTTACACTGATGTGGTTAAAACAATGGTGTCTACATGATTTGGTAGAACAACGTTGATATGAACAGTTTGTCATGGTGGGTGCTTTGACTTCCACTGGAGCACATGCAAGGTGCTGTTTTGTTTAAATTCAAGTTCATTGTCATTGCATTAAGATAACAGACAGATGTACATTGAGATACACAGACAGAAGTGATGTTTGCCTTCAGCTGCTCACACAAAGCCTAGAAGAGAAGACAGTTCAGATAAAACAACATGGCTGACGTGCCAAACTGCATCTCCAGGCCAGACAGGCCAACTCAGCCCTGGTCTCTTCAGCGGCCCCGCTTGTTTTCATTTATTTCATTGAAGATCTCCTTCTTACATCCGCTACTGGCTTCCATGAACACAATGCATGCATATGGAGGAAGATCGGGTATCAAAGCGTCCCTGCTGAGAAGAACAAAGACTGTGATGTATGTCCTCACAGGGTCAAAGCCACAGTCCTAGAGAATCAAGATGTCCATTTTGATTGGCTGCTAATGGCTGCAATGATAACGAGCTCCTCATTACTGCATGTCCTCAGGTCAAAGTGAAAGAGAAAGAGAGTTGTGCTCACAGGAGCAGTTTGATAATGAAGATGACATGCAGAGGATGGAGCTGGTTCCTGTTCACTGCACCCTGATTAAAGAGGCAGTGGCTGCTGTAAGGCCCTGGTTCTTATACGGTACTCTTCACTGTACGGGTTAGCTAAGAGGAAGTACCCTATTCTGATGTATGAGTGAGGCTTACATGTAAAGGATTGATTGCATTAATAGAGTAAATGCTGTAGTGATTCCTGCTTTCTGGCCATGGAGGTATACCTTTGTAGCATGACTCCACTGCTCAGTAGCAGTGTTAGCCAAATCAAGTTGTGTTCACCTGGAATTCATTTCTGCACAGAACTGGGAATGTGGATTTTGTAAAAACCCTTTCACAGTGTTACTCTACAGAAGAATTACTTCACAGCCAATGGACAGTGCTTATAGTGACCCATAAGAGTATTGCTGGGATCCGTGTCCAGTACAGACATTGGATTTTCCCTGTTTCCTCTTTTGTCCAGTCAGGCCTTTATTTGAGGCCTCATTGAAGTAGTGAAGCATCCGCTGTTTCCTCTTCTGTCTCCTTTACTGTTACAGTCTGATAAAAGGACCAGAAGTGTTTTGCTAATTTCAGTCGATTGTGCTTCAAAAGAATGAGAGTCAGATGCAACATTTCTTAATGATAACAACAGTGTTGTGTAACTCTATGGGTCTTTTCTTCTTTGGGCCATGAATCAGCACAAGCAGCGCTCCAGCTGTATGTTCTGCACCTTGCTGCTCTGTGTGGTATTCTGGTGCCAGGTGCACAGATGAGAGGTGAAAAGGCAAAAACAGGTGTTGTGATTTCTGGTGCAACATCAACCTGCAGACAAGCTGATGACTTGGAACATACGTGCAGCAACAATGGAAAGGTTTTGCTGTGTGTTTCTCAGAGGATTACCAGAGCCTCATTGACCTGCCTCTCTCCTTCCCAACATAAACACATGATTGAACAGGCCTACCTCCTGGCTGACTCCTCCCACTCACCAGCTGCTCTGTGTCCTCCCCAGTGTAACGTCCTACCAGACCTTACCCAGGAACATGCCCAGCCACCGCGCTCCGACCGTGCCCCGGTACCCGGAGGGCTACCGCACGCTGCCCCGCAACAGCATGATGAGGCCCGACAGCATCTGCAGCGTGGCGGGCTCAGCGTACGAGCGGGCCCTCCGCCCCGCCTCCACCTCCACCATCACCACCGCGGAGAAGAGGAGGTCCATGAGGGACGACACCATGTGGCAGCTGTATGAGTGGCAGCAGAGGCAGGCCTTTTCCAGGCAAAGTCTGGCTCAGCCAACAGGTACTGATGTCAGGAAACACTACTTCCTGTTCTGCAGGAACCACAATGACAGGGTTTGGAGTTTTGAAGTAGAAAGCTAGGTATCTAGCATGCTAACTCTTTCAACATCCTCCTCACAGCAAAGCAAATCCAGTTCAATATCATTTTTTATTCATATTTTATGAAGAATGTAATTGCCGTCAGTATGAGTAATGTGGCCCTGTTATTGGGCCCAAGTCACCTAATGGTTCATCTGGTCCAGGAGAGAGACGTCACATAACCGTTCATATCATTTTTACGCTAATTTAGTGTATAACTAGAAACAACAATGAACAAAAAGGTCAACTTTCAAACACAAATTGCAGTCCCACGACATCTGCACAGGTAAATGCGGTAAACATGATTAAACAAAGGATAAATCAAACATGCTGACTGAACTCAGTAAATACAGACTCATACTTATGACGTTCACCTCACTGTGTCCCTGCTCAGCCGGCTGTAGGTTCATACGTGTGTTCAGCATCCATCATGAACAAAAGGATTCAAACAGCTTCATGACCTCTGTGGCCCTCGTATCACAGACCCTTTTCAAAAGGTCTTCCTGCTCGCCTTCATAGTTTGAACCTGCCGAACACTTTGTCTTTGTCAACGTTAACGTTAACGTTCAACACACAGCAAAGGAAGGTCGGACCTTCTCATCCAACCGAACACGATAACTGTTAGTGAGCCTCAGACGGCCAGGAGCAATAAGTATAAGATGTAAGAGTAATAAGTATAAGATGTAAGACTAATAAGTATAAGATGTAAGAGTAATAAGTATAAGATGTAAGAGTAATAAGTATAAGATGTAAGAGTAATAAGTATAAGATGTAAGAGTAATAAGTATAAGATGTAAGAGTAATATGTATAAGATGTAAGAGGAGTGATTACACATATCTAACTCCCTCCTACCTCCTGGCCTTTAATGCACCTGATTTGTAGTTTCTCTCAATTGGACCCTTCAGCTCGATTAAAAACTAAAACAGCAAACGGGAACAGATGGAAACGAGACTGTACTAAAATATTTCCATAACATTTCCATTTGAGTTGGACTCATCTGTTACGGTTGCTGTCTTTTGTCCAAAAAAAAATCTAAATATCAAAAAGACCCAGTGTCTGTAGTATGTCTGTGATTGTCTTCAGATGAGGTCTCAGCATTAGACTGTTTATAAAAAGATATTTTTTCTAATATAGGGTTGCAGCTCATTTGAAAAAACCCTCGTCTCATATCTCTAATTTTGTGTTTTTGCTTTTGCTGATAAATACCCCTCAATAATATGAATGATTACGTCATCGACATGTTAAGTACACTTTGTTTACTTGTTGTGATGTCATGCCCATCATGTGGTAGACCAGGAAAGCCTTGTGTGACCTTCTCCCCTGGTGTTGCAGCTGTGGGTCACTATGGGACTCTGCCCAGCACAAAGACCATGGGGAACATCTCTGAGCACGTGGCTCACTCCATCCCCGGCTCTCCGTCCCACGGCTCCCTGGCGCTCTACAGCACCTTGCCGCCTCCTCGGCAGAAGGTCGCCCTGAACCCCAGCAGCTCCGAGGTGTCCTCGTCCGTCTCTAGCGGGGACGTGACGCAGGACCACTGGCTCAGGACGCACCTCCCCAAGGTACTGACTCATGATATGGACATTAAAGATGTACTTGGGTGATGTAGTCCAATCACTGTGTTTGCTGACCAGAGAGCAGATGTTGGCCAATAGGTAACAGGATGATGTCATGGCTGCATCCTATTGTTACCTTCTCATTTGAATAATGTTCCTCTTGTGATGCAGGATGTTCCTCTCGCTTAGTGGACACATTCAGTTAAAGATGTTTGGGTTAGCTAATGAACTACACACCATTACTGACAGTCAGCAGTATGCATGTCATTCATGTATTATTGTTATTATTAGTAAATCATCTTCTTCTGTTCAATCCCCTGCAGTCTCATCCTCCTCCCCCACAGTACGGCTACCAGCCGGACCGGCGGTCCATCGCAGTGCCGCCTCAGCCCGTCACCCCTCAGTCGCTGCAGGGCAAGACGGTGAGTGTTCCTCATCAGGATGTTTCACACCTGGAGAACAGGCAGCGCCGTCCACCGACACTCACACACTCATCGATACTCACACACTCACCGACACTCACACACTCATTGATACTCACACACTCACTGACACTCACACACTCACCGACACTCACACATCCATCAACACTCACACATCCATCAACACTCACACATCCATCAACACTCACACATCCATCAATGATGCTTTCTTCTCTGCAGCATCTCATTGCTGTTTTTTTCTCTTTGTCGCAGCAGGTCCAATGTAATTATTGACAATGTCATTGTCTCTTAATGAGAGACACACAAACACACACACACACACACACGCACAGGGAAATGGTCTTTGCTTGTAAATTGAAGCCATCAAGGAGCAGGACTGATACTTCTGTGATGAATGTGATTGCTTGACAGTCGAGTGCCTCTCTTTGATGAGAAAGACTTTCCAGTCATTTCCCAGATGGCCGTGTTCCTTTATTTCATAGGTTCACCAGTAATGATGAGTGTGTGTGTGTGTGTGTGTGTGTGTGTGTGTGAGCCCTGTGTGTGTGAGGACCAGTCTGTCCATACATCTTTAACTGGCAATAACATAGAAAGTAGATGACAGTGGCCAGTAGATAAGTTATGAGGTCACTGAAAGGCTGCCGCATCTTGAGGAACATTTCTTCTTAAGTTGACATATTGAATTCTCTCAGATGCAGTTCACTCCTAGCTCACTGAGCCTCATGTCAAACGTAGGAACCCTTTCAGACCGTGTGCCTTCATCCTTCAAACGGAATGGTAAAGATTCCAGCTGTGTTATTTTCTTCAGTGCCATCTTTCCCCTAAAAGCAGCAACAACATTACCATCATGTGAAGTCGTGTCTCGGTCGCCAGGCAAACCTTAAGTCCATCATTCAGGCTCCTGTAGCTCTGACTCCACTCCTCAGGGAGCGTCTCTTTAGCTGGACGCTTCACATGAGAGCTGAAACCATGAAACCAAACAAAGAGATGAAGGGAGACCCTCTCACTTTACACAGAGCATTGGAGCCAGGATGCTGATCAATGCAGTTTAAGGTCACTCAATAATATGTGTAATATCACCCATGAATCAAATAACGACATGTATTGTGAAAGGGTTAACTTGCAATGATGAAGCCAGTGAGGATGATCAGGACTCTGCAGTTCTTCTGAGCTCTTTAGCCTCTTTTAGCTTATTGTTTTAGTCTTACAGCTTTTTAGTGTAATCTTCTTTGGTCTTACCTCAGTGTTTTCAAGAGGCATGCTCTTGTACATGTGACTCCATGCAGCAGGAAGAGTTGGTGCTGGTCTGTATCTGCTGGAGAGTAAATAGGTAATGCTTGTTAGCAGTGGCGGTTCCACATGTAATTACGCCCCGGGCGAGACCCCACCTCCGAGCGCCCCCCCCCCAAAAAAAATATCTTATTTTGAAAAAAACCTGGATACATCCGTCAGTGCGTAGCCTCAAACGTAACATCTTGACACATGTCAAGAGGTTCCATACGTTACCCCAAAAGTGAAACTTAAAAGTCCGTTACAACTCTGTGTTCTGGATTGAAATCAAGGCAGAGTTACTGAGATCGCCAAAAAAGCTCTGAAACCCTGCCTCCATTTCAACATCCTGTCTTTGTGAAGCAGGTTTTAATGAAGTGACAGATTGCATGTAAAGGTTTAAGGTACGGAGTAGAGTCAGTAGACTGGACATAAACAACACACGTCGGGAGTCGGTCTTTTTCTCCCGTCACCCCGAGACGGACCGGCTCGTAGCAGAGAAACAAGCTCAGGGCTCCACTAATGCAGTGTAATGGTGAGTTGTATCTTCATGCACTTTATGATTGTATTTATGCCGGTCGTATTACATCATATTTATTACGTCATATTTTTCGTCTACACCGTGAAGGCCGGCCTGTGAAAATATTGTCTAACACAAAACCGGTCCGTGGTTAAAAAAAGGTTAGGTACCACTGTATTAGAGTACGGCTCCATAGCCCACAGTGGATCCCCGCGCACGCCGCCACACCCACACACACGACCCGCAGCCGGCACCCCCCCCCCCCCCCAGCAAGCAGCTACCAATTCCCCACACAGTGATATGATAGATATTTGAAAACCGCTTCACGGCCCAGATGATTTATTTATTTAATTATTTTTAAAAAGTGGTCGTGCCGCCCCCCACGTGTCATGAAAAAGTGCCGCCCGGGTCGCCCGTGCCCAAAACCGCCCCTGCTTGTTAGATAGAACAGACTCATGAAGCTTTAATATGCCGGTTGTGGATTTTTTTCTGTCCCCTATGGCTAAGAATGCAGTGTTGAATTGTTCAGCAGATACTCTTCATGATAGCTATCATGAATATTTCAACAGAAGCCTTACGTCTCCATCCATGTCAGTCCCAACCTCCTTTGAAGTCCCATCTTTTGAACCCTGCATCTTACTCCAGGACTTAGACACCACCGCTCATGCTGCAGCTGAGGCTTCCTGTGTTCTTTCTGTGTTCGTGATCTCAAAGAACTTTCCCGATAAATCAAAACATAGCCAGATGTAAAAAAGAGTAAATGTGAGTCTGCGTTAAACTTCATGACATCACAACACAGTCATCAGCGCAAACACACTTCTGACTCCAACATAAAGGGTTTAAATGGTTAGAATGGTTTTGACTGGTTCCTCTCCTCTTAAAGGTCACCAGAGTCACTTCCTGGTGCTTGATGTCCGTCAGTGGACGGTGTTTTTGGTGCTGTCAGTGAGGCAGCTCTTCCTCTCTGTGTTGGTGCTGCTGTCAGCAGCTCTTCCTCTCTGTGTTGGTGCTTCAGCAGCTCTTCCTCTCTGTGTTGGTGCTTCAGCAGCTCTACCTCTCTCTCTTGTGTTGCTCTGTGCAGCCCGAGGAGCTGACTCTGCTCCTGATCAAGCTCCGCCGGCAGCAGGCGGAGCTCACCAGCCTGCGGGAACACACAGTAGCTCAGCTAATGGCCCTCGGTCTGGAGGGGCCCAACGCTAAGGTCAGCCCTGAGTCTGTGCACTGTGTGTGTGTGTGTGTGTGTGTGTGTGTGTGTGTGTGTGTGTGTGAGTGTGTGTGTGTGTGTGTGTGTGTGTGTGTGTGTGTGTGTGTGTGTGTGTGTGTGTGTGTGTGTGTGTGTGTGTGTGTGTGCATGTACACACAACCAAGCAGTCCAAAGCTCTTATTCTGTGTATGTGCTTGTACGGGGAGGTTCCTGCATGAGAATGTTAGTGCTCTCCAAATGAAATTGCGTTCGGTGTGTTCTGAGCTAAAGACTGGATGCTCACTACAACTCAAGCTATGCATTATGTGTTGGTAGTTAAAGCTGAATGATCCACCAAATGGTCCAGACTGAATCTCAACAACCGTTGGATGGATTATCAAGAGACTTTGTAGAACCCAAAACAAATGTTGTAAGCAGGTTTAAATCCAGAGGAACAGCTTGACATCTAACATTTCGTTATAGAACACACCAAATGCAATTTTATTTTGGAGCATCGTTGTTGCATCAATGTCTGCGCAGGATGCTGGGTGTGACATTGTGTTGGCATCTCTGGGCTTTCTGTGCACGTGTGTGTGTGTGTGTGTGTGTGTGTGTGTGTGTGTGTGTGTGTGTGTGTGTGTGTGTGTGTGTGCGTGCGTGTGTGTGAGCATGTGGGCACTGCTCCTGTCCACATGTCGGCTTGAGGTCGCTGTGGGCCAACAACATGCCATCTCCTTTCCCTCATGTGTGGGCTCATCATAGTGGGCTCTGTCTACATTGTTTTCTTTGTGGCATCAACCTGATCAGGTCAAAGAAACGGTACTGCAGTGAGCTCGTCTATAATGCATGTTCAGGTGTGCAGTGTGTCAGTTATCAGGCATGTTCAAGTGTGCAGTGAGCTCGTCTATAATGCATGTTCAGGTGTGCAGTGTGTCAGTTATCATGCATGTTCAGGTGTGCAGTGTCAGTTATCATGCATGTTCAGGTGTGCAGTGTGTCAGTTATCAGTCCTGTGCAGCATGTTGCCGTGTGTCTTGAACTGAATGCTTGAAATTCTGTAAATTTCATAATTATAATAATCTATTTTCTTAACTTGCTGGACTAAATGAACAGTGACTCTTGTTGCTGCACATGTTCACATTAGTTATGGTTGTTATTGCTGTGACTAGTCCTCCATGTACTGTTATGAACACAATACCATATTAGGAGCACAGAATCCAGCTGTAGATGAAGACATGGCCTTTCTTATTCTGCTGTTCTTCAGCTAAAAGAAGCACACTTTGTAATCTTGTGTAGCAGCTGGCCTCACCCTGCTCTCACCAGACTGAACCCTGATATTGATTCTTTAATATTCAATCACGGTTTCACTGTTCAATGCCAAGCCTTTTAAATGGCTTTCTGTCTGCAATAGCAGTGCACGGCAACTACAGTACGGTTACAGCTGGGGAGAGATTGTTGTTATGACAAATGCACTATAGTCACTGAAAGATAAATATAAAATGCTAGATAATTCAATACGCAGACTTCCTTCATCTCATTCTCTTCCTTCCTGCTGAAATGTGCCACTGACTCCTTGTTCCATCCTTTCCTGTCACCTTTCCTGCTTCCTCTCTTCCTTCCTCTGTGGCGACTGTAGACTGATGTTCTTTCTCATCACCTCCAAAGGAACCTTATTTACCTGGACAGCCAGGTGAGGACTTCTTACGCCTGTCTGTCTCCATCTCCACGTCCAACATATAAAACATGTGCAGATCCAGAGCCTCACAGAACATGTTGTGAAGCGCTGGACCTTCTCTTTAACCCGCAGTGGAAACTAACATGTGTTGTTTAACATTGTTTCTAGATACATACGAGTTATGATAACCTCTATTTCTGTCTCTTTTTCTGTCTCTATTTCTTGTTCATCTTTTCCTCTCGATCTCTTTTCCGGTTTAACATGAACAAACAATCTACTGAGCTGTTAGCATCACGTTGTGTTAAAGCTCAGTCTCAGCTCTTATCTCTACAGGCCCGTCATTTGATTCTGTATTGATTTAGCTAATACTACTATTTTCAATGCATACCATGTTATGCTTTCTTAAATTGCAAACAAATAAATATCTTAACCTGAAACAAATGGCTGTCTGAAATCAATATGAACCCTTTGGTGTAATATTCACCAGCACCATGTGCATGAACACTGGTTAGCTTCTCGATGGATAGACAGTTAACACACTTATGTTATGTGATGTACAAGCTTTATATGTGCACAGTGCTTGCCGATGTATTAAATATTACTCACAGCTTCTATGTCCTGAATGAACCTGTGGAATTAATGTACTGTCAAAATGAGTTTTACATGCAGAATAGTAGTGGTGAGAGTAGCGCTGCTGCTAGCTCCCCACTGTAGCTAGCTAGCTCTGCTGCAGCAGGGAACTAGCAAGAGCTAGCGAAGAGCTAGCGAGAGCTAGCAGAAGTTAGCTGAGAGCTAGTGGGGAACTAGCAGCAGCGCTAGCTGGCTACAGCGGGGAACTAGTGGGGACACCCATCGAACATAGTAGCGGCTTGTAACCCGACTTTTATGGTATTTGTTCTCCAGTTCCCACAGGCAGACTCTGATCATGGCTGGCATATATGAGCTGTTTATTGTGGGCTGTAAGCTAGAGCTGGTCTCCCCACAGTTATCGTATTATTGCAGGGCTCTCAAGTGTCACGCATTGAGCGTGACTGTTACGCATTTCGGTCTTAAGTCACGCCCTCCCGCCACACATCGTATTTCTCACGCTGATAAAAAACTCAAGGCTATTTAATGTGCCGCAGTGCGCAAACATGACCTGGTCACGCTGCCCTCACCATGGAGGAATCAAGCACGTCTCCCCCGAATCCCCTGCCAATCAATAAAAATAAATGGGCTACACGAATAGCCAATCAGAAAAACGTATATGTTGTATCTGGGTGAAATGTAATCCCAGCCGCGCCTCCGCCACTCCCCCCCCCCCCCCCCCCCCCCCCCCCCCCCCCCCCCCCCCGACCCCCCCCTCCACCCCCACACCCAAACTTGAGAGCCCTGTTATTGAATACCCACGGCTCAAAGGCTCATGGCTCAACGTGTGACATGTGGCTCGCAGCTTGGATGCAACTTAAAAAAAGATTTGATTGTCCCAAAGTGAATCCCTTCTGCTGTTTAAAAGAGGCTGTTTAAAGAGATGTCCCTCCCTTTTGATCTTTTTATTTACTTGTGAGAAATGCTGCTGTAATCCTGTAATTTCCCCACTGTGGGACTAATAAAGGATTATCTTATTTTATCTTTTCTCTTCCTCCAAAGGTTGAGTCCATTTTGTTATTCTCAGTCACTTCATGTAGATCAAAGGTAGTGGAACAATCCATTGACTCTTAGTTTACTCCAAATGGCATAGTTGATCATGTTCCAAACCCTTTTCTTTAGTAAATATTATCCCAACGTCCAGTCAGAGCTTTGGAAAAGAGGGTTGGTGCCTCGCCTCCTGGATGTCAGCCATGATATAATACTACTGTGTTATCACACCACTGTATCCTCTTTCTCCTCGCCGCTCCGCTAGACGAAGGAGAATGAGCCTCTAATCTTCATGATTCACACTATGATCGAGAACTCGGCACCGAGGCCGCAACTCTATCAGCAAGTAAGGTCCTGGCATGTTCTGGTTTGAGTCCGGGTCCGTTTGTCTGTTCACATGTCTCCCTGTTGTTGGGTCAAAGCGTCATGGCAGAATCCCAATCTTATGTTTGAGATTAAACTACATTAAACGTTTTTGCTTGTACTTAAATTGAAGACGTCTACATAAAGCATATCGACGGCCAAAGCAAAACCTCCTATCTGCTAAATGATCCAGGGAAAGTCGGGGAACTTCCTATCTGCACTTTGTGTATTCCTTTTATTTGTTATTATGTATTGGGTATCCTTAACAAATACCATTCTGCAAGAAAAAGTGTATTTCTATTCTCAAAAAGTACATTTTTCAGATAGGAGGTTTAAACCAGATGTTTGGCCATCGTCGATTTGTAGATTCAAACTATCCCAAACTTCAGGAGGTTTGGGTTCTTCCCCCAAAAGGATGTCCCTGTTGTTTCTATAGGAACTCTTTCATTTGAACCTGACTAGTGGAGCAGACTCAAACCAGACCTTTGCCCCATAACGTCTTCCCTCCACATCCAACCTCTTTTTTCACCTCTTTGGATGCTGGCAGTCTGTTCATGAGGCAGTTGGTAGCCAGTAGACATCGTCACCTCATGTTTTCAAGTGTTTATGAAGTTGTTTTTGGTTCAGTACATCTCATTTCATTGCTTTCTGTTTGATGTGACCTGAAGCATGGCTTAATGTTCCATAGACACCGATTCCTCTCTCGTCTGTCTCCATACGTTCAATGGTGTCATTCCTTTGGAATGCCTGCATGGTCTGGATGTGTTTGTCTCAGATGTTCACTTTTCAGATGTGCTGTGGAGAACAATGATCACAATGTTTTCATTATTCAAATGAATAGTTCAAATAGTTCACATTTACTTTACTTCCAGAGTCTGGACATGATAAGCTTGACAGATAGCCAAAGTTGAAAATAAAATATTATGCCAATGCCTTGTCGAGTTCAGCTAAACCGCCTCCTAGTTTAATCATGGGCCAAGTTTATTGTTTGTCTTTCTTCAAACCAATCCAGCACAGTTTGCAGCGACGATGTCGGAATGGGAGGAGAATGAGAAACACAGACTGACCCACCGTGTACATCCAGTGTGTCAGACTAACAGGAAGCTAATATCATCTAGCCAGTAACCATGTGTTTGACCCTCACATCATTTGCCAGTCTCAGTTTGAGTTTGTGCTCAGGGGATTGCACCTGCCAAATAGGGCACAAGCAGCTTGGATCATTAGGAGAGTGAGAATCCCTTCTGCTGTTCAAAAGAAGTTGCACAATTCTTCTTGCATGCTTAAATCCTCTGTTGCACTCACAATTCTGTCCTTCCTCAAATCTTCTGTTGCTAAAATACATTCACATTAACACACAGCCATTAGATGCTCTTCTCGTCCCCTCATGGAAAGAAAGTGTATTTTCCACAATATATATTCACAACTCTGCTGATATGAGGTGTGGATGATATGAAAACATTTAATGCAGTTTGAAACACTGTCACTCAAGTAAAATATGAAAAGTAAGCACACCTTCATCAAAGCTATCTGTCCTGTGATAGTACGGTGAAATAGTCTCCAGACAGCTTTTTAAAGGGCCATCTTTCCTCTGTGAAGGCTCCACTTCCTACCATTGTGTCTCAGCTGTGTTTCCTGGAACAGAACATAATAATGTGCTCTGTAAGATTCACTTGAGTCAATTGTGAGTTTTTATCACTGAACTCAAAACCGCTGCCAACTTGCGTCCTCCATCCCTGTGTGTAGTGTGATGTCACACTGCTGTTGAATGGAGGCCGTTGGAGGACACAGTGGAGACTACACAATTGAGATCAGTCGGATTGTCTCCTCCACCCTAACCCATAGGGAGGTTTTCTCCTCCACCCTAACCCATGGGGGAGCATAGGGGGGTTTTCTCCTCCACCCTAACCCATAGGGAGGTTTTCTCCAGTGTGTTGTTTTCATGAAAAGCACTGAAAGACCTTCTAAGAAACAACATGAAACAGAGTTATTCAATTCTTCATCCCTTAACCTGTAAAAGTAAGCAATCCCAAGGTCCCAGGACTTCTATTACTAGAAGTGACGATTAATCATTTACACACTAAGCAGAGAGAATCATGAAGAATTAGAACGTAAAGCCGAGCCCTTGATGTATCTCTCAATAGGAGCAGTTTAAATCAATGGGAATACCTTCACTTATATCTTTATATTGAGGCCACAACAATCTCAAATGTCATGTTGCCCTCAGCTTTGTCTCCCAGGCTACTTGCAGGTTGTGTGTCTATAAACCACACTGTCTGTTTTCTTGAAATAATTTAATAACGCAATGTCACATGTTTTTATTTTCCTCAACATGCACTGAGTTTTAAATATCCTGAGTAGTGTTTGCAAAGCTTCCTGTCTGGGACAGGACGTGTCTGGAAGCTTTATATAGATATAAATATAGATATACTTATCCACATGTTTTATCATCTTATCGTGCCGTTATTATACTGTAACAGTACAGTGTTTACTGAGATTTTAGCAAGTAAATCAGACTGAAACTGTCACAGCAGAGGAGACTGAACTCATGTGGTGTTTATCTCCTCCCAGTCACCAGTGGAACATTACACTTATGCATTTGATTAATATATAAAATAGTTTGGGGCTTAATTTGATAATTATTGCGTGCATCTGTTCTCTCAGGCTCTCTACGTTATAATATTCAGCCACAATATCCCTGGTAACAACTGGTAATCAGCTCCAAGGAATATTAAACAGGATTAGTGAATACGCACTCATCCCTTTATCCCTTCATCCCCTCATCCTCTCTCCTCCTCTGGAACGAACAGCCCGAAGCAAAAAGAGTTTCTCTCTGAAATATGTAGTATCTGAGAACAGATTACCATTTCATTCACATCAAATCTTGGTATTTTATCAGAAATATTATTCATGTCCATAACACACACAGACAGACTGCATCCCATATGCTGAAGGACAATTAAATTCAAAGTAAGCAGAGACGTCAGCTCATTGTGGTGTTTAGGAGGAGAACTCTAACAGTTGTTGTGTTGTGTCTCCTCCACTCAGAGTCCAGAGGACTTCAAAGACGGATCCTTCCTCCAGCGCCCAGAGGAGCCGGACATCGACGTAAGACCAGCTTTCAGTAAGAGAGGATCAGACTCAAGGGAGGGGTTGTTCATGTGTGTGTGTGTGTGTGTGTGTGTGTGTGTGTGTGTGTGTGTGTGTGTGTGTGTCAGGCCAAGCTGAGCAGACTGTGTGAGCAGGACCAGGTAGTGAGGATGCAGGAGGAGAAGCTGCAGCAGCTGCACAGAGAGAAGGTACAGCATTCGCCTGTGTGTTCATTGCTGTGTCTTTGTGTAGACTTGTGTGTACAATAAGTGTGTGTGTGTTTGTGTGTGTTGCAGCACACCCTTGAGACGGCGCTGCTGTCTGCCAGTCAGGAGCTGAGTGAACAGAGCTCCAACGCTGCAGCCACTCAGAGTCTGGTCCAGCAGAGAGACGTGCTGCAGAGCGGCCTCCTCAGCACCTGCAGAGAGCTGTCCAGAGTCACCGCGGTGAGCACACACACGCGCACAAACGCACACACACACACACACACACACACACACTGTGAGCACAGACACACACACACAGTGAGCACACACACACACTGTGAGCACAGACACACACACACTGTGAACACACACACACACACTGTGAACACACACACACACACACACTGTGAGCACAGACACACACTGTGAGCACAGACATACACACACACACACTGCAGGACAGTCCAAGACAAACTACAAGGACGCTTCCACACCGGCAGCTCACGTCATAGCATGTGTTTTTAATACAGAAGCAGCTGGGCTCGTGTCTATGTAGCTCCTCAGAGGAGGAAGTCCATCCTCTGAGGAGCTAGTTTAAAGTATTCTGAGCTTCCAGGAGACGGTGTTCAGGCATGTGTGCACACAGAAGATGCCCTTTTGGAAGAAGTAGATCATGTTTGTGACTGACCATGTTCAGGATGAAGTCCAGCACGTCTTTTGTGCAATGTCAGTAGAAGATCAGACTTTGGTTTCTCTGATACTTAGACCCGTCCACGATGTCAGTGTGATTATGGTGATATGGTGATATGTTTGCACCTCCAGAGCAAACTGGTTTATTTATATCTCACATTTCATTCCAAAGAAGACACAATGTGCAGAACATAAACCTTTTGAACCACCAGAAGTTCAAAGACCTCAGGTAAGTGCATCTCTCAGTCTGGTTATATATAGAGTATATGTTACATGTGAACACAACACAACAAGGTGCAGCTCCATCCAGACACAACAACCTGTTCCCAGCGGACCACTCAGTCTCTGACAGAGCGAGACAGGGCCAGAGGGGCGGGACAAAGCCACCTGAACGGCTGCTATCCTGCTCTCTTATTGGCTGGGGTCACAGCTTCGCGTGGGCCGCAAGCGCTCTCTGCTGCCCAGAAATGTCCCGAACAGCCACATGAGAAGGAAAAGTCACATCCAGGCAGAGGGCAGGGGTTCTGTGTACAGACATCACCACACACTGCTAGTGGGGATTAGAGGGAGTCCTATCAGTCTGCATATGTTACCTTTGAGATGATGAAGGCAGTTTGTCATGTTGGTGATGACCTGGTTGTCTGGCCTGTGTGATGCGTAATGAGGACTGTTAACGAATACAATGACACTCCTGTTGGCTGTTTCCAGGAGTTGGAGCGCTCCTGGAGGGAGTACGACAGAATGGGGGCGGACGTCACTCTGGCCAAGTCCGACCTGCTGGAGCAGCTGGAGGCCCTGGGCAGCCCACAGGTAACACACACACACTCTCACACACTCACACACACACACACACACACACACTCACACACACACCTTTGGGGGTGATCAGGCTTTTAACAGCATATATATCTGTGTGTGTGTGTGTGTGTGTGTCCTCAGACAGAACCTCCTAGCCAGCGGCACATCCAGATCCAGAAGGAGCTGTGGAGGATCCAGGACGTGATGGAGGCTCTGGCCAAAAATAAACTCCAGCGGAGCACCGACTGCAGTGAGTCAGCATAACTTAAAGAGCAGTGAGGAGGTGTGAGGCTGAATACCCTCCCTTCCCTCGCATGTAGAGAACCACAGTGGCCTTCAGGTAACAACATGAACGTCTCTCTAGAGTCGCTGTTTGGTTTGTCCATTCTGGGCTCCTGTAGAAACCTGGCGGTTCAACCTGTAGCTCCATTTGTAGATATAAATGCTAGAGCTCGTTCTAAGCTAACGAAAACGCAACAATTAGTCCAACACTAGTTTCATGTGAATATTACATTCCATTTCTGGCAATAAATAGTTCCTTTAAGTAGCATTCTCATATTTATCTGATGATTTACTTACATAAGCACGTGACTACTAATGCTTCCGATGTGTTTCATCATAGAAAATATTAAAGTTCTTCTCTCCATATTCCCATACTCAGCAGCCTTACCTGGTTCCAAACCGCTATCCAGTCTGCAGAAGAACGAGGTAAGCAGCGCCGAGCACACAGCACATTCATGTCTTCACAGTCATTAAGCAACCAACATCATGAGGACTATCTGAGAGACACCTGCTGCATGCTAACGTCTGTTTGCTCCAGAGTTAGCATGGAGCACATGGCCAGTAGCTAGTAAAAGGTTTACAAGGCCCGTTAAAGATGAGGTTTAACTTGCACCATCGCACAGAGAACAGGCACTGAGACGTCGCCATGCAGCCTCTAACCAGAGAGCTTCACTGGTTTCACTTTGATTCACTCGATATGGATCTTCAAACGTTGACCTACTAATCTATCCAAGGGACCTTTTTGCCAAAAACAGCAACCCTGTAGGCTGAACACAAAGACTATCCTTGTCTTGCTGATCTTTGTGTTTGTGTTTGGTACAGACACGCAAACATTACTCTCCCTTCAGCTCTACGAGCATCTCTCAGATCATTGTTGTGGTTGTACAGCTCATAACTTGACTGTTCTAGTTGGCATCATTCAGGTCCGGTCCAGTCAGCATATGATTCCCGTAGAATGAGACCGGCTGTGTTCCCGTCAACAGGCGGTGCCGCTGCTGCCGCTCAGTCGTCCCCAGGAGGGCGACGGCGTGCCCCCCCGCCCGCCTCTCCCCCAGTACCACGACTCATCAGAGCTCCCCCCCCATGTGCCCACCCACCACCCCCACCCCGGCGGCCGCCTGCCCCCCCACATGCACCGCCCCGAGGATCGCAAGGCCGGCGCCAGGAACGGAGTGCACAGCGTAAGAACTACTGAGAACCTCCACGCCCTCATGTCTGCTCCCTCCGTCCACACCCCTGCTTCACTGTGACGCCATCCATCCGCACCCGAATCCATGAAATCATTTCCACGTCTCCAATCCACCGTAAAGGCTGACTTGATACACACTAAGGAGACTCATTCCTCAACAAGTGCCAATTTGGATGCCTGCCATTCATTTCAGTGTTGTTTTGCTTCTTACCCCTTCAATCCATGCTCCATCCAGCCGTCACTGTCATGATCCATTCTGGCCCCTCCGTGGATTTATGTGTGGAATTCATTCTTATGAGGGTGATGATTTACATGTGTGTTTGGAGTGTGTTTTGAGTGTGTCTTGCCTTAGTGTGCTCATTCAAAAATACTCTTTGGTGCTATAAAGAACCATCCATCCATTATCTGTAACCGTGTATGCTATTCAGGGTCAGGGGTTTTAAAGAACCAATGTAAGGGATTTTAAGAAAAAGTCATGCTATTTCATAAAGAAATGCTGAAATACAACTTTTCCATGTAAAACTGAGTTTGTCAAAATAAAATAACCTTTTCAGGAATTTTATCCTGTAAAATGACAATTGTTATACAATGTTCAAAATGTTCTTGTTAAGTTACAGCTATTATCTTAAAATATCATACATTTGTATGTAAAATTATGACTATATGTAAATTTGGGATTTGTGTTCTGTTGGCTGAGAAACGTGTTCCGCCTCTATAGCTCATAAAGCATTTTCTCTGATTCTGACAATTTGACATTTGGAAGTTTTCAGGTTTTCCCATCAACAGCAATAAGAACTTAAAGCTGCACGATGATGATTGGGCCTTCACACCCTGTGTGTGTGTGTGTATATTCTGACCCTGAGCAATCTCTCCCTCACAGCAAGCTCCAGACTACCGGCTGTATAAAAGCGAGCCTGAGCTGACCACGGTGAAGGAGGAAGTGGACGAGGCCGTCGGCGAGGACAAGGACAAGACGGACGGCTCTGCTGAGAGTAAAGACGCCTCATCTTCAAAAGGTAGTCTGGCCTCCTGTTCTTCTGACCCCAGATGAAACCTTTTGCTATCAAAATGTGTTTTAATCTGAAAATAATGGGGGTTGTTTAATACTATGCTCTTCATGATTATAATGCATTTGAAGTAATTTGATTGAATGATGGGTGATTTATTGAATTTAATAATGTTTGTTGTCCTCTGGGGTCAAAAAGACCCCGCAGCACAAAGTGGTGCAACTTGTCACGTCATGCTTCCAAAACATCTTTGATCTCGGATGTTTGATGTGTGGGTCAAGCAACGGTTATGACAACAACAGCAAAAACAGGTCTTTTCTCACAGGTGTCATATTTTAGAGAGAGACAGGCAGCACCATGAGGAGCAGCAGCGCTTTACTGCACAGGAGGCTTGTGAACTAACTTTTAACCATGTTGTGGAAATTATTTTCCACAACATGGTTAAAAATGACAATGCTGAACGCCATGAGGAGGATTCAGGGTCAGAAGAGAAGGAAACTAATGATGAGGTGATTGATCCAACATACAGATCACATGCTACTTCTTCCTCTGAAGAAGCCCCACATCACCAAGACGGTATGAAGTAAAGGAACATGGTGACGAGGTAGAATCTGAAGAAGTGTCAGAAGTGGAGGACTGCACATATGATGAAGAGGAAGAATCAACTGATGCAAGAATCGGAGGAAGAGGACCCAGCTAGCTAGCTGCGACAGAAGAATATTTCCAGTCAAAGGATGAAACATTGATCTGGTCTCCCATCCCTCCCAGTGACGGACAACGCATGTAGACAGCCGAGAGAGAGACAAGCCACCATGGACCAACCGCATGTTCAAGGTCTCTTATTGATGACATGAAGTCCTCTCTTGACCTGTTTCTGCCCACGTTGTCACGCCGGAGCACTAGTGAAAGAACCCAAATGCACGACCCGAGGCAGAGAGTAAAGTTCACAAGAATTCCTTTATTGATAAAGGTGATATTGCAACAGGATAGAGTCTCTGGAGAAGGACCGCCGAAGGTTCTCCCGATGTAACTGGGGAGGGACTGAGGCCGGTCGGCAAGGCTCCGACCCGCTGTGGTGAGAGCAGCTGTCTCACTCAGGGGAGAGTAGAATCGGCAACGTAAACAGTCCAGGGTCATTCACAGGAAGGCAGTCAAACTCGGCAGAGGTACAGGCAGGGATCGGGCTTACTCGGAAACGAAGGGACGTCGGAATCAGAACAGGATATCAGGCAGGAAAAACGCTGGTAAGTTGACTCACAGGTGAAGAAAAACGAACTGGCAACGAGACAAGTGAAGCACAGAGTATATATACACACACTGGGAGGGGAGTTAACGAGACACAGGTGAAACACATCAGGGCAGGGAGAGGTAATCACACATGAGGAAGTAAAGACAGCAGACATGACACAGGAGGATGATTTCAAAGTAAAACAGGAAGTGACAAGACAACAAAAAGCACTACCGTCTAGTGACGGTTGTGACACACGTCTATTGAAGAGGTGGTGCTGAACATGACAAACAAGGAGGGGCAACAAGTGGAGAAAGATGGATCCAATGGACCTGCAGGTATATGTGGGTTGGTTGTTACTCGCTGGCGTGTACCAATCCAGTAAAGAAGCTACAGCTAGTTTATGGCATGCCGGGTGCTACCATGACACTCAAGATGTTTCATATAGTCTCAAGAGTGATTTGATGATAAAGACACAAGAGAAGGTCGCCGTGCACGAGACAAACTTGCTCCCACTGGAGACGTTCGGGACAAGTGGGTGTCTCTCCTGCCGTGGATGTTCGATCCAGCACTCATCTGACTGTGGATGAGCAGCTGGTCCCCTTCAGAGGTCGCCGTCCATTTAAACAGTACATCCCAAGTAAACAAGGAAATATGGGATAAAAAATATCGGCAGCATGCAATGCCAGGTCCAGCTATGCATGGAGCATGCAAGTATAGACTGACAACCCTGCTGGTGCGCAGTCAGAAAACAATCAGTTCATGCGAGTTGTCCTTGACATGTAGGTCTCCAAGCGTAAGTGCCTTCACCGAGACCCATGCTCTGGTGTCCCATCACCCCAAAAAACAGAGAGGTGTTCTTCTGATGATTGGTTATGGAGATCCAGCAGTTATGCTCAGCTCTAACTCTGCAGCAGCTCCCCCTCGCCTCTGGCCCATCACCCCTCTAGTCCGTCACCTCTCTGGTCCATCACCCCTCTGGTCCATCACCCCTCACTTCTCTGGCCCATCACCCCTCTGGCCAATCCCCCATCACCTCTCTGACCCATCACCCCTCTGGCCCATCACCTCTCTGGCACATCACCCATCACCCCTCTGGCCCATCACCCCTCTGGCCCATCACCCCTCTGGTCCATCACCCCTCTGGCCAATCACCCATCACCTCTCTGGCCCATCACCCCTCTGGCCCATCACCCCTCTGGCCCATCACCCCTCTGGTCCAGCACCCCTCTGGCCCATCACCCCTCTGGCCCATCACCCCTCTGGCCCATCGCCCATCACCTCTCTGGCCCACCACCCCTCTGGCCCATCACCCCTCTGGCCCATCACCTCTCTGGCCCATCACCCCTCTGGCCCATCGCCCATCACCTCTCTGGCCCGCCACCCCTCTGGCCCATCACCCCTCTGGCCCATCACCCCTCTGGCCCATCACCTCTCTGGCCCATCACCTCTCTGGCCCATCACCCATCACCTCTCTGGCCCATCACCTCTCTGGCCCGTCACCCCTCTGGTCCATCACCTCTCTGGCCCGTCACCCCTCTGGCCCATCACCCAAAAGGAGGAAGTGCTAATTCTGCCCTCGCCAGAGTGATCTCAAAACATGGAAAATGTGCCAAAAATGCAATGCATACGTCTGCAATGATCAGGCCATTACTACCTGCCTTACATGCAACTAATGGCACATTTAGATGTTTTTTGTTCTGAAAAGTTAGTTTTGGAAAGTCAAATGCTTTGGTAAATAATATTGACATGTGTTATATGTCAGGTTGACAATTGACTAAAAAGCTGAAACACAGAGGTGGGTGATCATTTATACTTTATGCTTTATAAACAGGCAAACCAGACGGGGTCATTTTTGGACAAGAGGTGGGATTATTTGCTGCCATTAAAAAAATTGAAGTGTTTCAAAAACAGCATCCTCACTAAACTTTGACATATACCAGTCTGTGATGATCTATCAACACACAAGACTCTCATCGTTAACTATAGTCAGAATAATTTATCTTTCTTTTCTTTTTTACTCACAAACAAGGTAAAAGTTCATGTAAATGAGGTATTATTGGCCTTCAATTTAAAATAGAATAAAGAAATGCTGTTAATGTGTTTGAATTAAGTGGTTATTAAGGTGTAATACAGAATTGGGGGAAGTATCCACTTTATATACTTTAAATAACAGTCAAACCAGACAGGGTCATTTTTGATCCCAGAGGACAGCAGGTGTGATTATGTGCTGCCATTAGAAAAAAATGAAGTGTTTCAAAAACAGCATCCTCACTAAACTTTGACATTACTACTCTGTAATGAGTTAAATAGTCAAAATAATATGAAGTCAAAATAATCATTTATTTCATTCCGTAAACACAAATAGTTCTGCAAGTGGACTGTTGCTAAGCGCTCACGGACATGTTCCCGGTTGATGCACTGTATGTTGTTCCAGTGTGCCTTCGACTCCATGAATGTTCTCCAGTTAATTTTTAGCGAGCTTTCAGACGATGTTTCAGACTCATTATGATCACACAACATGTTTGTATAAAGATGTCCACTCGCTGCCATCTTGCCCTCACTCATGAGGTCCGGCACCCCATACTCCCGCAGCACCCCCCACAAAAACCCCTGAGGGACCCGGTCGAAAGCCTTCTCCAAGTCTATAAAGCACATGTAGACTTGTTGAGGGTAAAGAGCTGGTCCACTGTTCCACGGCCGGGACGAAATCCACACTGTTCGTCTTGAATCTGAGGTTCGACAAGCGGTCGGAGCCTCCTTTCCAGCACCCTGGAGCCTCCTTTCCAGCACCCTGGCATAAGCTTTTCCTGGGAGGCTGAGCAGTGTGATACCACGATAGTTCGAGCACACTCTCCGGTCCCCCTTCTTGAAGATGGGAACCACCACCCCGGTCTGCCAGTCCATGGGCACTGTTCCTGACCCCCATGCGACACTGAAAAGGCGTGTTAACCAAGACAGCCTAACAATGTCCAGCGCTTTCAGCATCTCAGGGCGGATCTCACCCACCCCCGGCGCCTTGCCACCAAGGAGCTTTTGGACTACCTTAGCGACCTCTGCCAGGGATATGGGTGCAACCGCCCCAAAGTCTTCCGGCGCTGCCCCCTCTCCAGGGGACATGTTGGCCGGGTTTAGGAGTTCCTCAAAGTGCTCTTTCCACCGCCCGACGATATACCCAGATGTCAGCAGGCTGTTCTCCCCCCTGCTGAGAACAGCCTGGGGTAGGCCCTGCTTTCCCTTCCTGAGCCATCCGATGGTTTGCCAGAACCTCCTTGAGGCCAACCGAAAGTCCTTTTCCATGGCCTCCCCGAATATGATATATATGATATATGATATATTGTATTGTTTTCTTATTGTATTTGTAAGAGACAGTGAAAATAAGGTTGATCCTTTCTTCTGTTACTGCATGGAAAAATGACAAAATGGCAACGTCCTGATGATGCAATGATGTCCCTGAATGCCTCCTGTGTTTGTCAACAACATGTTGTGTATCTTTTGTTAAATAAACCATGTTGAATGTTCTGCCTCAACATGAGCGATTAGCCTGACCGCAGTGTGTGTTTGCTAATGTGGAAGTGACAACGTTCCCCGTCTCTCCACAGTGCCTCCCTACCCAGTGGGCATCATTTCTCCCAGGACCAAATCTCCCATGAGCCCCCTGGAGTCCTCCACCATCGCCTCCTATGTCACCATGAGGAAGACCAAGAAGCCTGAATCCAGATGTGTAGGTTTTGCTCTCAGCACCAACAGACAAAATGTTCTTTAGATAAATGAACTGATTCCAGGCATGATAAGGGAAGAGGAGACATGATAAGGAGTCTAGTTCCCCGCTGAGTGCACATGAAACATCTCTGCACTCTTTCATGTTAAACGCCTTCCAGGGCCTCAAAGATCAGAACCCCTCAAAGATCAGAACCCCTCCCGACACCCCTCCTGACACCAGACTAATACTATACAAACAAATGCAATTAAAATGAATTAGTGAATGCAGTATTTATGCACACTGCACACTAGACACTGCACACTAGACACTAGACACTGCACACTAGACACTACACACTACACACTGACACTGCACGGCCAGAAAAACAGACACACAGCTCACACATACCTTCACATGCTCATGCAGTCAGGGCAGAACAAAGGTAACACTGATCTTGTCTGTGCAGGACCGACCCAGGAGTGCAGTGGATCAGACCGGGTTTGGGGAGAGAGAGGTGGGTCGAACGAGGATGAGTGTGGAGGAGCAGTTGGAGAGGATGAAGAGGAACCAGCAGGCCTCCTCGCTCCGGGAGAAGAAGAGAGAGACCCCATCCCGCTCGCCCTCCTTTAGCAAAGACAACCCTTTAATTATCCAGCAGGTGATGTCAACACACATACACACACACACACACACACACACACACACACTCACATATATATACATATTTGTTTCAGCTTAGAAACTAGCTCTTGTGCTTACCTTTTCCTTGGGCCTTGAATTCTTTCAAATAATTCTGTGTGTGTGTGTGTGTGTGCGTGTGCGTGTGCGTGTGTGTGCGTGTGCGTGTGCGTGTGCGTGCAGAGCCGGGTCCAGGCAGAGGCCTGTGCAGACCCGCTGCAGCTGGAGGCCGCTCTGCAGCAGCTGCAGGAGGCTCACCTGGAGCAGAGCCGGACTCACACAGAACTAGCAGCTCAGGTTCAGAGGATTTATTATGTTGTTGCTGTAATTCACGCATTGCAATTCTATACTTTGCCATTCAGTGCATTCAACCATGAGTACAGACTCAGAACAACAAGAATCAAGAAAGTAACATTTCTTTAAGAAAGCTAAACTACAAAGTGCTATCAGTAAGTGCTACTAAAGTCCTGCATTTTATTTTATTTATTTTTATTTTTTATTCAGGGTGTAGTCGGAAAAGATGTTTTTAGTTTTTTTTAGCAGGAAGACGTAGAGACTTCCTGCTGTCCTGATGTCATTATCATTCCACCTTTATAAAGATGACTACAAACATATTATGACAAAGATTCCTTTCCATCTCCAGGAGGCGCAGAGAGAGGAGGAGCTGGAAGAGGAGTGTGAAAGAGACGTGACGGAGCTGCAGGCTGAGGCCAGCAGAGACCAGGAGGTATTTCCTGTTACATCACTTCCTGTTACATCACTTCCTGTTACAGCTTCTATTTACCTGCACTTTTGCTTCCCCTTGAAACTAAAAAATGTAATTAATTGAAAAGCGGTTAAAGGATAAGTCTGGTGTTATTATTTATCTTTACTTATTATCAACAAATCCCTTAAAAAGACCAAAGTCCCAAAGTGTTGAACCCTTTAACAAAGCTCCTGCAAACATATTTGTTATGATAAGTGTGATGTTAAGGTCATTGGTTGAAACATGTTACTGATGTCGAGGAGCAGTTTGGTGACTGCTGCTGCTGCTGCTGCTGCTGTGGGACTCAAGTCAAAGTCCTTGTGCACAGTAAACCAGAGTAGGTTCACTGTCTTCAGAACCCAACCACACAATAAGAGAGAAATATATTAGTCAAGAGCAGATCCAACAGACAAATGACAGCTCATAAACTCAAATTTTCGGACGTGACTTATTTCCTCATATTTTTTGTTCTCACTTAATTTGTTTGTTAACTGACCATGGAGGGCTGGGGTGGGTGTGCTAAGCATCTGCCACTGCTCTGCCGAAGTGAAAGAACTACACCATGACCAGTGAGAAGGTCCTAGGAGGGTGGCTCAGGAGGCAAACTGTTGGGGCTCATCACTTCTCGGCCTTTTGGCTAAGATCAGGTGGGTAAGCAGAGAACCACAGTGAGTCCCTACAGCGGCAGAGCGATGGCCGCATCGACGTCAAACGAGCAGCCGATCCCAAAGGTCGGGCTGAGGTGCACCCTGTTCTGGGCAACTACAGAAGAGGAGAAACTGATGGCCAGAGATTCTTTTGTTGGGAGAGTCATCATGGGCCAGCTGCATTTGAAGGTTGAGGAAGTTTTATGCATCCAGTGGAACCAGCAGAAGAAGGCATTTGACGTCACACTGAAGGACGACGTCATCTATTGAAGGGTGGCAAACTGCAGAAAAGAAGCTAAGGTGAGCCCGCTAGCCTGCTACGAGGTTGTACACCTGGACAGACCAAACTTCAGGACAGTGACAGTTCACATGTACAACCCCTTTGTTGGAGACGGAGCTCTGGACACTTTTTAGGGCCAGTACAGCAAGGTGGTAACAGCAGCTAGGTACGTCAGGGACCCCCTGGGTTTCTGGACCGGGCGGCGTCAGTTCCAGGTGTTCCTGCACCCCGATCCAGAAGGGCCGGATGGCCTGAAGCACCCCCCGGCCTTGTTTAGCCTGGGGGCAGATCGCGGGTACCTGTTCTACCCGCGCCAACCAGCTTTCTGCAGGAAATGCAGGCAGTCCGGCCACAATGAGGGAGGCTGCTCTGGAGACCGCTGCCGCTTCTGTGGGCAAGCTGGACACACGAGTAAGGACTGTAGCGTACAGAAGACTTGCCACAAATGCGGCGGTTTGGACCACCTGTTCCGTAGCTGTCCAGCCCGGAAAAAAACGTATGCCGAGGCTGCAAAACCTACAGCGGCAGAGAGTGGAGTGGACACAGCGTTTCCTGCAGAGGGTGAAGCGGGAGCGGAGGGAGTAGCCCTAGAACCTGCCGACACTGTGAGTGAGGCTTTTCCTGCGCTCACTCCGGGTACATCTCCAGCCACAGCGAAGCAAGGGGCACGGAAAGTGTCGCAGGCTTTTGAAGCGGAACTCTCAACGGTGTGCAGAGGTTTTGTGGAGGGGACACAGAGTAAAAAATCTAAGAGGGGGAAGGCTGCGATGGCCGAAAAGGAGGGGAATGAGGGCGGGAAGGAAGAAGGAGCCGAGCAGCAAGGGAGGGCGGCTGAAGAAGCAGAGAAGGGAGGAGCCCTGGAGCTGAAAAGTGGTAGCGCAGATGGTGGGGAGGGTTCAGAACAAGATCTGATCCTCAGGTTCTATGCTCTGATCCTCAGGTTCTAAGAAAGAAAGAATGAGATACATCTTGCTCTGACATCAGGGTTCTATGCATTGATCTCAAGGTTCTGTGCTTTGATCCCAAGTTTCTATGCTTTGATCCCAAGGTTATATGCTTTCGGTCATTTGGGGGAAGATGACTTCCAGGGCATACTTTGTCATACTTTACTCAGGTTTGAGGTCACTTTCTCTGGGTAAAGGTTGGGGCAATGCCCCTACACAAGTACATGGGCCTCTGGGTCACAGTTAGTGAAGTCCCACAAAAAAAAATTTCTTATGTTTTTTTCTTTTCTTTTTTTTCTTCCTTTAGGTTTTTTGTAATTCTGTGTTAGGAGGACCCAGCAAAATAAGCTTTTCATTGTACAGAATAACTGCCTGTGCATATGACAATACAAATATCTTACGGACCTCTGTTGTCAGATATCAAATATACTGACATAATTCATTGTTTGTCAATATAATTTCTATTTCTCTAGCATGACATAACAATGTGTGTGTGTGTGTGTGTGTGTGTGTGTGTGTGTGTGTGTGTGTGTGTGTTTCAGCTGGGGGAAAGCCAGAGGGTGGTGATTCTGGACCTGGGCACAGAGCCTCAGCATGTGGAGATTATAAACCTGCAGCCTTTTGAGGATGAAGAAAGCCGAGAGCAAGATCTGACCAGCTCGCCGACAAACACCACCACTGAAAGCAGGTGTGTGTGTGTGTGTGTGTGTGTGTGTGTGTGTGTGTGTGTGTCCCGTCACAGTCCTCTGCCCTCAGCCGCTTGCAGGATACATAGTATGACGTTAGCACAGCAAGTTGATTGATTAGCGTCAGACTAGTCCGGTATTGAGTCATCCGGTGGAGGTGGTGGGAGACAGGAGGATGAAAAACTATCATCCTCCGGACAACAGCTCCACCCATGCCACTGGCTGTGAAGGAGAGGTCCTTCCTTCCTGCTGCCGTCAGGCTGCACAACCAGCTCTGCTCCCAGTAGACCACCAACCACTTCAAACCTGTGCAATATAAATACACTTTGAAATAATAGTTAGTCTTTACTGTTTTTTTTTTAATAAAGGTTGATGGTCAGGACTGTCTTCCCTCATTCCCATGAATCAGACAGTCCTGACCGATCAACCTTTATTCATGTAGGAGCAGGTTCATGCAAGGTCCTCATATTAGACATGTCTATACAACAAACATTGTCATCTATGGTATGTTTTCTATCAATCAAAAAGGATTGCGTAACAGCCCCTCAAAATGTCTGCACATCCCTCAGAGTGTGACCCATTGTTCTTCTGCTGATTGTAGCTTCCAGACTCCAGAGCCCGAAACGCCAAGCCCAGAGCCGAGGGACGAGGACCCAGACGAGATGCGACCAAGAGAGGAGCGGCTGGATTCTTCCAACCAGCTGACCGCAGACGACCAGAAGCCCAACAACAACAACATGGTGGCTTGTAAGTGGAAACCACCTCCATCTCATGTGACCTTCAAAGTTGTGTTTTATGTAATGTCTACCTGAGCATTAAGTCTCTGCTCCTGTGGAAATGGACTGTACTTCATTGTTTCTAGTCTTCCAGCGCTTTAACACTGCATGTCATCATTCACCCATTGACACACTGCATGTCATTCACCCATTCACACACTGCATTCACACTGCATTCACCCTGACGGCACAGCCTTTGGGGTTGAGTGTCATGGCTTAATAGACGAGAGGAGTGAACCTCCTATCTCCTGATTGAGGGTCGACCCACAGGGTGTGTTGTTATACGAGCGTCTCCTTGTTGCTTTTAGTTCCTAGTTCCCCCTCAGGTAAACACTGTTAGTGCTGTTAGCACCTGTAGCTAGCCACGAGCCGCGGCACTGGGGTCGCCATGTTGAGAGCCATTGAGAAGTAATTGAAATATCTCAAATTTGTCACCTTTAAAGACGCTCTGGCTGATAGCAGGGGTCTGCTGATGCATTGCAGGGCCGGAGAGATGTGATCATATCTCCTGCAATACTTCTGGGATCATGACATGAAGAAGAGTTAACATCATGATTACACATTATCAGATTACACATCTGGGGTTTATGTTTAAATTTGTCTGTTCAGGGCCTAATGCATTAATATAAGATATTTTAAAATAATAATAATAAATAATAATAATAATAATCAAACGTTGTAGAATTAGACTTTGAAAGATAATTTTTTGCTAAAGTTTTTTGATGGACCTAGTACAGAAAAAGATGTGGAGTTACGGTCTGTGGAATGACTAGCCTCTATAATCATAATCTAGTCTCAATTATAGCACTGAAGTCACAGGAGAAAGCTTTAAAGTGTTTATTCACACGTGGGACAACATGTACTATATATAAGATTTGACATGACTCCCATAGACTACCTTCATCCACCTGTACAGTGTGTAGTAGCTCTGTTCATCTTTAGTTGTGCAGAATACAAGATAAACAGAGTACTGTCTGATTTGTTCCCAAACAGACCGCACCCTCCTGTGGCTAAACAATGAAACTGCAAGTCATGGAGGAACATGGAATCTGAGAGGACAGACGTTCAGTGTTTATACTGTATGAAACATGAATTTATTTTACAACCTCAAACCTCAGCTAAAACCAACATAACTTGATAAAGATCCAACCCGTCCCTCCAGCTATAGACTTCCTAGTCTATTGTTGCCCAAAAATAATCAGGAAAGCACAGCCAACAGATTCAAATCAGTCATATAATCATTATTCCACCCAGAAAAAAACAGGTTTTTATAAAAGACAGACATTTATTTTTACAATCAATTCAATCTATTTATCTAGCCCAAAATCACGATTTACAAATTATCCTCAGAGGGCAAGACTATCCCAAAGAAACCCCTCAACACCGTCACTGGATGCAGGAAAGATGTTTGATAAAGTCAACTTTATATCCTTGAGAAATCTGGTTTTGGGGAGTCGTTCAGTGCATCTCCACCAGGATGTCCACTCTTTCCATTATTGTTTGCCATTTTCATTTCATATCTTGCAGCCACAATTGTGTGTTGTATCTCTGCTTCTGTCACTGTTGGAGCAGACACTCCTTTCTTGTTTCTGCACCAATCAGACGTCTTCCTTTCTCCTCCTGCAGCACAGACGTTCTCCCTGGTGAGCAGCGACACGTGAGCGGCGCCGGCCTGGACGCCCCTCTGTAGAGCCGACATGTAGCCTGCCTGCACAGAGCATGCTCCACGGCTTCCTGCCTTTACACAGGACTCCTTTGATATACTGTTACATGCCCACAAGAGAGGAGGAGCTGCTACCTGACTCTACAACTTTATCTTTAGCACCTGTTAGATGTCTTCATCCTGATGTGTCCCTGAGCAGAACACCAAGCCATGGAGGCCAATGTGTCTCAAAACATGTCTGCATAAAAATACGATTGTGAAATGGGGAAGGCATAAAACATTTGAAAATTATCTTTTTTTTCAATGAAATATACCCAAGCAACACAAAACAATGTTTGTTAGAGTCTTGATACTTTTCTGGCAGCCATACCAGCCCATCAGAACGCGATAGACCAACGGATAAAACCACTTCCATTAAGATAGTCATCCCACGATCATGAACATGTGTAGCAGTTTCAGGAGGAGTTACTGGTCTGTTTCAGCTGATCAGAAAAGATCAACTTCTTTTAAAAAAGATTGTTTTTAGCAACTTTCTGAGACTGAGCGCTACTTGAGATGGAGGGCTACTTCTTCACATCCAAGTTTCAGGATTTGAAAAGTAATCCGTATCACACTTGTCAATGTGTTTCCACCAAGGCTTTTCTTCCCAGCTGAGAATATCACCCGCTTCAGGAGCAGAGTCCTTTCAGCTGGAGCGCTTCAGGAGCAGAGTCCTTTCAGCTGGAGCGCTTCAGGAGCAGAGTCCTTTCAGCCGAGAGCGCTGGTGCATCTGGTGGGAGTAAAAGTGTCATCAGAGCTAGAGCACTGCTCTGGAAGAAGGCTGAAGAGCGAGAAGAGAAGACCAGATGTTGTGTCAAGAAACATCTAGAGATAGTATAGATGTTTAATATTGAGTACCAGAGCTAAAGTTTGAATGAGCCTGGGACACAAAAACCACTAAAACCCTTTGGTGTTCTTTGCCCCGCCTTTTCTCCACTGTGTTTGGATGGTTGGGTCAAAAGTGACAGAGACCTTTTATCCACAGGTGGAAGGTTTTCAGCTCTCAATTGGCAGAGGAAAGAAAGAATAGATCATCCCGTCACGCTGAATGATTTGACTCAACCACTTTACCGGCAACGTTTTCTTTTCTTTTATCATTGCCGGTGAATTTTAAATGGTTAAAAGGTTTCTTGTAACAAATGCTGTTTGGAAGCTCCTCGTTCACATATGAACAGTAAAGCAGTAAAGCCATGGTCTGGTCTGTCGGCCACACAAAGTTAAGATGGACCATGTCTACACAGACTGCATTAAGAGCAGCATGTTAGCATGTTAGCATCAGTCCTCTCCCACACAGGATGCACTCATGGGTTGTAAGTCATCCGTGTTTTGGCAGCAATCAGAGCCCAACACCCACACTACAGTGATGTGCACTGGGCACAGCAGCTGATTGGTTCAGATAGCCGTGTCTCTTTCCCCACAGACAGCATGAGATGGAGGATTAAACACACGGCTAACACCTTTAAAACTGCAGGTCCAAGCTGACAGACATTCCTATACATTTCTTACTGGAACAGTTCACAGCAAGGCTCACCTGAAGCTGCATTCAGTACGATTCATTTTACAAATGAGATAACACTTTAAAACAAAAGTTATGTGTTATCTCTGTCTTTCTTTCTTGCGTTGTTGTTGATTGGCCATCTTTTTATTGATATAAAGATACAAAACCTTTTCACAATCCTGACTGTATGCACGACTTATTTTGAGGTGATATCGCTCCAAAGATTTGTGTTGCCAACCAAACACATTCATATCGAGAACATTTGATACTAACTAAGTATTAAAGTCATTCTTAGACTCTGTCCTGATCCGGAGGATGTCTGAGTTGTTGGGTGCGGCTCTATAGAGGAGCACTTGATCCACACACAGCTCTACTTTGACCCAATTGACCACAGATGCTCTGAGACGTTCCTTTGAGACCGGAGGCCTCATATATTTTCCTTTTGCAGCTGCAACATAACATATTGTCCTTCATCGGATATACACATATAAATATATAAAAAGTAAATATATGAACATAATGCAGATTTTTACTTTTACAACAAGGTGCCACTTCATGCTGCTGATTATTTTGGAAAGAAATAAGTATTTTGCAGAATGTGTGATTATTAATGCTGAGAGGCATCAGTGTGTGAATGTCTTTCTCAGTTATGTCTCTTATTGTTTTCCTCTTCATTACTTCAGAGACACAGGACGGACACAGAGCAGATATTTTGTCATAGGCGGAGAAGAAGTGGAGAATAGCACATGTACAAAGCAATAAGTTGGACTATGGAGCTCCAGGACATAACTTCAATTTAAAATAGATGTATAAAATGTTTTCAAAAGAAATTACAATAAAACAAGATAGCATAATTTATGTACACACTAAAAAGAAGAAGAGTGTATAACTATAAGAGGTATTAATATTATTTGGGTCAATATGCAAAAAGTTCATAGCCCATCTGTTTTATATCATGTGAAATAAATGTTGATGTTCTTAAAATATGTCTGTTTGTGTTTGTTTCAGTCGAATCATCTTTCTCCTTCAGGTCTATTTGATCTCTGTGTGCATTGACTTGAACTTAAACTACATCACAGTTCAAGCACGTCAATGTACTGCGACTCCTTACATTGAACATTGTGTTTACATCACAGGGATACAAGTAAGAATATAACATCATACATAATACAAAAAAATAGACTTATTGATCTAGAAAAACTATCCAACATGTAATGTGTTTGTTGTACAAAGTAAGTCAACCTGGAGGATTATCAATTCATTTAAAGGATCATTGGTGTTTCAAACAAGTGGATGACAAAGTGAGTCTAAAACCTTTCAGTCTGGTCACACAGGTCTGTGGAAACGTGCCACAAAAAAAAAAAAAATATATATATATGTATATATATATATACACACACACACACACACATCTGTAGATATGGTTTACTACTCTGTCCTGTCGGGCACAAATGGAGAAAATATGACAGAAACATAGAACACAGTGCAGGGAGCCACTGGTGGGGATGGACTTGTACTCAGTTCATGGGGCTGGACTTGGGAGCGTTGCTGTGTTGCAGTCTCTCTGTATAACAGAGCGGAGATCGTCTCCTCTTAGGAAGTCTGTTTGTGGGTTTTATTGGCGTGAGTAAACCTCCTGAAGCAACCCCTTCCAGCATTACAGCTTCACTCAAGTGGACTCTGCTCTTCTTCACAGAGGAAGAACTGGATTCCCCTCTAGATGTATTCATCTAACACTTCCTATTCATCATCACCTCGGACCTTAAGGTAAGAGCTACATCTCTACTGGGCAGTGTCTGAATACACGTGACTTTAATAATACACTTTAAGACAACTCTGTTCAGTCTAATATTCATACAGATGCTCATGCTCTTCTTCAAGGTGAGATAAAAGGAGAACGGCTCCAGCTGACCTGTTTGAGTCCATATGGCCCGTGGGTTATGACATTCATTCATTCATCCTTTCTTATTCCAGATCTCACAACATCCTTTGCTTTGCTTCTCAAGTGATGATCATTTCCTCAGTTTGAGGGTGTTTGAGGATTTGATGGGATGATTGAAGACAGGTGTGGAGGTGGAGATGAGGTCAGCTGCCGGAAGCCACGGGGCACACACACGTAACAGGGGACGAACAGGGGACACAAGAGACACAGAGAAAAGACAAAAAAGAACATGAGTCATGTCCGAGCCGTGACATGAGTCAACAACGAATCGATAAAATTGATAAAAATCGATTATCAAAAGTGTTGGCAACGAATTTCATTATCGATTCGTTGTGTCGCGCGATTATTACGCCGGGCAATTAGTCGCGGAGAAGAAAAAAAAGAGCGGAGCAGAGCAACTGGCCGGCCAGCGTTTCTGAGATTGGAGTGAGACACGAGAAAAGCTGAGGTCGTGATCTTCTCAAAAATAGAAGATCTTTGACGAGTCGAGTCTTGGCCAATCAGCGTCTTCATGTTCCTCAAACTTGTTTTTAATGGAAGCTAGTCAGCTTGCTATCGCGTTAGCTAACGTGTTTGGGTTGTGTATTGTCGTTAAAGTTACTTTATGTTCCGTTACAGTTCAGTCTTGCTTGTAAAAAAATGTAACGTGATGAAACATGCCGTCACCCCCCGGTCTGGTTCAGTTCACGCTGTCACTCGTTAACGTTAAACCGGCACACCGGCGGATCTGGCTGCAGGTTTTTTTTTTTTTTTACTCAAAGTAGAATGAAGCAAATCACGTAGTTGGGCTTAGCCAACAACGTGACGTCGTGGTCATAAGAGACCCAGAATGAAAGTTTAAGGAAGAGGACGCTCTATATGTAGCAGTACAGCTTCCCTCTGTCCCAGTATTTCATACATATTGATAAAGCAGGGTATGTAAATGCAGCCTCTGGAGGGATCAATTACAGTAAAAAGGGCTCATATTTGGCAGATGTAAAGCATAGATGTGTATGTTTTTAGTGTTAGTCCATTTTGTTGTTTTAATTAACAGCTCAGGGATGTTCAAGGAGCAACCTGTTTGTGCACTTTCTGAAGATGTTTTGCACTGTCACTTCTGTTTTTGAATAAAGGGTTGGAAATGAACGCTTTTTTGATAAAAACATTTTTTTATCCTATTCATTGATTAATCGAAAAAATAATCAACTGATTAATCGATTATTAAAATAATCGTTAGTTCCAGCCCCACATGAGTGCAGACCTACTGCGCTGCCTTGATCTCGTGAGATAATCGTTGACCACGTGTGCATGACGTCAGAGCAAGTCGGGACCAAGTTGGACACAAATCTACCCAGCATGCATTGCACGCCGATCAATTCTGCACAGAACTGGCTCATCTCCAACGAGTTCAATAGGTTTGTGGTGAATCCTCCGTTACTTTGAGGATTACCCACCATAATCCCTTGTTATGGGTAGGAACCTTTTCAACTGTTAACATGCCAAGTTTGTCACTAGCTAGCATAAAGATCTCCGTATCCCTTTCCCCTTAATATGAATGATTTTGGTCCTCTTTATCAGATTTTGTGCATTTGTATCCCTACAGGTGTGGAGATATTTCCCTAGTGGTCTAAGTGTGTTTTAATGTTCTGGATCTGTTCACTGTGTAATGATGCATGGAAGGGAGCCCTCACTTTCCACTGGGTATTTCACACAAGTTCAGATAAGGTACACTGTGAATCATTAATGCGTTCCTTTAGTTCTGAATGGTTATTGTTCAGGTACAGTCTTTTTTAGTAAATACATTGCCCACACATACATTAATGTCCATAACTGCATTATAAGAACTGAGCTGTGCACAGCCTTTAGGTTGTATATGTTCTGGTGCTTACAGCTGAACTTCATGTTACAACCACACTGTGTGGCTCAGGAGTCAGAGCGGGTCAGCACCCATCAGAAGATCGGGAGTTTGATCCCCGGCACCAAAGTGTCCATGAGCGAGCTACTAACCCACAATAGCTGAATGTTGACCTGTAGAGGGCAGTGTGTTTGAGTGGTGGGAAGATTAGAAAGAGGCTTTATAAAAACAAGTCAGTTTACCGTTCACTGCATTGCTGATTATTTAACTATTGGAGCAAGCCATGACGGATCACGTGACCTCATGAATCGGTTTCACATCTTAACCAGTGAAGGATATTCTGGTGTGAATAATAAAAGACAAGTGAGTCAGTGGACCTCCAGTTGGATTGTTTTCAAAGTCAGGAATTAACTTTGGTTCTTGATTTTTAAGCCAACACATACAAAGCTCAAGGCTCCATGGGACTGGACTCATGTTCACATCCGTGGTGCTGGTGCTCAACTGGACTCATGTTCCTGACCCTACCGGTCCTGACCCTACCAGTCCGGTCAGGACCCTACTGGTCCGGTCCTGACCCAACCGATCCGGTCCTGCCCCTACCAGTCCGGTCCTGACCTTATCGGTCCAGTCCTGACCTTACCGGTCCAGTCCTGACCCTACGGTCCTGACCCTACCGGTCTGGTCCTGACCCTACCAGTCCGATCCTACCGGTCCTGACCCTACCGGTCCGATCCTGACCCTACCAATCCTGACCCTACTGGTCCGGTTCTGACCCTACCAGTCCGATCCTACCAGTCCTGACCCTACCGGTCCGATCCTGACCCTACCGGTACAGTCCTGACCCTACCAATCCTGACCCTACCGGTCCGGTCCTGACCCTACCAGACCAGAGAGCGGTGCTGCAGGAATGAGCTCCTTGTTGAGATAAAACGCTTTTCAGCACTTTCTGAGTTGGATCATTTTTCTGTTTGTCGGAACACGTGGAGCTGAGAGGCCACAATGTTGAAGATCGTCTATATGTACACAAATGACTCACTCGTAAAAAAAGAAAAATCTCATTCAGCTTCTCTTTGTTGTGCTGCATTTAACACATATTACATGTAGTTTAACACAGATTACATGCATTTTAACACATATTACATGCATTTTAACAGATTAAATGTAGCACAGATAAAACGTATTGAACACTTCCGCTTAGAGAAGCTTCATTAAACGTTAGCACATTGCTAGCTGCATGTTTACCACAGAGTGAGACCTCGTCTTCAGAGAGCAGCTGTGCGCATGCGGGCCGTGACGTCACACCCCCTGCTGCGCTAGCTCGAAGCGGAGAGAGGAAGGACGGCGGCCCGAGGCAACTTTCCACCGGAACACACGAAGATATCTTTCTGTCGGCTCGGAAATGGCTCAGATCTTGAGCGACGGGGCCGAACAGGATTCTCAGCCGTCGTCGGATAAAAACGGAACCGGGGAAACGGCGGAAACCGGCAAAGAGGGCCAGGCCGCGCCGGACCCCGAACAGGACCCGGGCGACAGCAGCGAGCACGGAGGAGCAATGGACCGGGACGAGCCGGCTCCTGGGCCGGACCGCGACCAGGAGAGCGCGGTGCCGACCCAAAAGACGGGCGACGACGAGGGGGACGCCGGCGGGAAACTGTGTGAACCGGGGAAAAGTCCCGCGCAGGGGAGTTTGGCGAGCAGCACTGACTCCGCTCAGGAGGGCTCGCGGGTGCTGCACGCAGAACAAAGAGCGGCGGAGAGTGCGCGCGACTCCCCGCCGGCAGACCGCACAAAGCCCGCGGAGAAAGCCGAGCCCGGCACCAAGATCCGGGCCGTGGAGCTGAGCTCCAGCGGAGAGCCGCTCAGCCGGATGGACTCCGAGGACAGGTCTGTACGAGAGGCCTTCTAGACGAGAGGTCACGCCAGTTCACCGCTTAAGGGTTCCGAACACATGTCTGGATGCAGGAGCCATTGTTTGTGCTCGATTCGGGAACGTTCCCGAACCTTCAGCCGACGTTCGGTGAAGTTCCGTTAACGTCGGCTGACGGTTCGGGGACGTTCCGTGAACGTCGGCTGAAGGTTCGGGGACGTTCCGTGAACGGCAATGTTCTGCCACGGTTATGGGTTTGATAAGACTATTGGCTCTGGGTTCTGTTATCATAAAATAAGATAATCCTTTATTAGTTCTGCAGTGGGGAAATTGCAGGATTACAGCAGCAGTGCACACAAGTGACACATAGTAAATAAAAAAATCAAGTAATATAAATAAACAGTAATAAAAACAGTAAAGAAGTAGAAATATATAAAATATACAGACGGAATAAAAGAAGAAAATAAAAATACTTTAATTACATTCATCTGGTGCTATATATATATATATATATATATATATATATATATATATATATATATATATATATATATACCATGAGGAAACTCAGACTGAAGAGCTGCTGAAACCTCAACGTTGCACACTAGACCTTCAGACTATATATATATATATATATATATATATATATATATATATATATATATATATATATATATATATATATATATATAGTTAAGTGTTTTGTGGTCTACTGAGAGCTCAGCTTGTTGTGCAGCCTGACAGCAGCGGGAAGGAAGGAAAAGTGTAGTGTTCTATCTGAGACCCGCATGGGGCAAACCCCTTCATCAGCTCAGAGCATTCATCCAGTCACCGTCTTCCTTCCCCCGCAGTGTTCCCTCATATGGTCTAACCAGCAGTACATTCAAGAAATAAAACCAGATGGTTCTACCCTTAGGAATAGAGTTAGTTAGTGAAGTAATTTGATGAAATATTAGTGATTCGATAAAATAATAGTGATCTAAAAAGAATTGAACAAAGCACATATCTTAATTGTAACTCACTAGTTTACTAAACATTAGTGTAATGTGTGGGTTTCACCACCGGGACATTTTAAATAAGGAGATCTTCCTTTAACACACTGAACACTGGAGGTCATTTTCAGTCGATTTTCTCGATTTGACATAATTTTCTTAGATTCACCTTTTTAAGACACTTTCATATAAGATACATACCAATGTTTTACATCATAAATTGCAGAACAATCTCAGCTATCTATATAAGGAGGCACCATTGTCATAAGGCAAAAGTGTAAAGAGAAAAACATTACAATATGACACTAAAGCTGAAAAATGGAATCTCGATTCTTTTTAAATTATTCAGATTGCTTGAAAAAAACCTAACTTTACTCATGTGGTAACTCTGTTTAGGTGATGGGAATTGGTTTACCAAAGGTTTTAGATTCACAAAAGCAGTGAAATATATGAATAAAATGGTAGATACATGTAAATAAATGTCTAAAACTAATTTTTTTTATTATCATTTTTTGTGTAGAAATATGGTCTTTCAGACCTTCCAACCAAAATGATCAAAATGGGACTGAGAAATGACTTCATACTGCAGATAAAGCTTCATGGAGTGTGTGCAAATGAAAAATGACCTTCACAACACATTTTTGGGGGAAATAAAAATGTGTATTATAAAAAAAAAATATGTACAGAATATATATTGAGAAATATAAAACAGAACAAAAACTAGTCAGACTATTTACAATATACAAGTATGGCTATACAAGTATTTGCTTCAATGGCATATCCTCATGAGGATGTGGAGCAGGAGGATGTGGAGCAGGAGGATACTTGCTTCGTGTCCATCCACTTCACATAGACGATTGGGCCATCACGGATCCATCTCATGGAGCCTCTCGCTGACTTCTCTGTGGCTGGTACTCCTCTCCGTAAAATAAATGAATACTAGTCAGTTGAAAGAAAGATAACGTCACGATTGAGCATACTATGTGTAAATATTACTCAGATCATGACTGTGGTAGTAATTTGAGCAGAGTGTTGTACAAAGCAAACTGTGTATAAATATTACTCAGATCATGACTGGTGTAACGTGAGCAGCAGTGTGCACCGCGTGGCGTGCTCTCGTGCACAGCGTACACATTACTAGTCTGCACCATGCAGTCTTACAGACACGTAACAAGGTTTAGTAACTACACTTACCATCTTCCTCAGAAGAACTGAAGCCTTCGAGCTCTGATGACGATGCAATGTCGTCCTCCTCCTCGCTGCTCTCCAGAATCATGCGTTTTGCTTCCTCCGTGTTGAATCTCTTTGTCGTCATGATGTCGCTTTTCTCTGACTAAAACACTGTAGCGTGTGTCTATGCTCAGGTGGGTAGTGCTTTGAGACTTCCTGAGTGTACATTGGTTGTTTAGTTTATGAAATGGCGACAGACATATGATTCAACAAATCACAGAGAAGGATTTTCGTTTTTTTTTACCAGCGTCAGATGACACACTGCTGCCCTTTCGCTTGCTTGATGATGTTAAAATGATGCTGGGCTCTGCCTGGGCAGGCACCCGGAAGCAGGAAGTCTCCTCTTTCCGCCAGACGTAAAATTATATTTCTGCGATGTATAATCGCGGTGCTATGAATATTTTAGAAACTTAAAGAAACGTTTCGAGTGTCACCACGCGAAACCGCGGGCTCAGTGGCCAGACATTTAACCAGGTTGCAGTAAAGAGTTAATGCTGAAGTTTACTTCTCTTGGATTTTGGGGGGCCAAAAGCTGATGTAATGAATCTGCATTTCATTCAAACATTATGAACATTAACAACATGTTCCCATCAGTCATGTGTCTAGCTCATTTTCATCTTTATCTCCTGAGCCTTTCTGGCTTCCTGCTGTAGCGCGTAGGACAGACGCAAAACAAACAAACAGACGCTTGTTTGTTTTTCCACCAGCAGTCTCATGCATCCTCATTCCTCCGTGGTTCCTCCTCATGGTGCGAGGTTGTCCAGAGACACCAACATTGTGACATCACACTTACTACCAAATCACAATTAACACAGTACAATAATATATCATGGAAACAAATGATGAAAGATTCAGATTATGAATTGCACAATGACTCAAAGGCTCCAGGACGGTTCTTAGAAGGTGAACTCCCATTGAGGCCTCTGACGGATTGAACTGACTCATGTAGAGTGTCTGTGGAGCAGGTTAAGTCCTGAAGCTCGTCAGTGAACCCTGTGCTGAGCGCAGGAACCGGATCACTGGAAGCTGCACTTTGACTACAGGACATGTAACTTCATGCAGTGTGCTCTCCCTGTGAGGTCATGTGATGCTACACAGGATGGCTCAGTGACGCTTACAAGTCCTTTTCAATGGTCGGTGGTGACGTGAAATAACTGACGTCAGATGCAGCTGTGAGGCAACAGAAGCTTTTCTTGGACCCTTTGCGTCCCTCTGCTGCTGCGTGTTGCTCGTCCTGTGAACATGGCAGCGTTCAGGTGTGGAGTTATTGTGTCTGACAACCCGACTGCCATCAATATTCTGTCTACATGTATATTTACAACCCGTTGTGTTCTTGTAGCGTGAAAGCTGTTTGGGACAAATCCATACTGTACGTTCCTTTTTGTTGCTCCACGTCTCCCAGTCTTCATCACTGGTGGAGGCTACTTCAAAAAGAATGAATCTTTAAATACTGTTTGCTGAGCAAGCGCCTCCCAGTGAATGAAGTGAGAAGCGGCTGAAAGCTCCAGAAGAGCGAGTACACGGACCTTAGGTGAGGAT
>NC_136608.1:1527500-1530000 GCF_910589615.1 Taurulus bubalis
AGACTCTCCTGTAAAGCAAGAGCAGCTGCGTCCAGTGCTCAGACTCTCTGTTAGTGTTTCAAATGAATAATAATGTAAATAATGTAAATCTAGTGTGTAGAAGCTATAAGGTCCTGACCTGTAACTGAAGTAGCGTGTTCCTGACAGCTCAGGAGCTCTACGTCATGTTGTGTTATTGTGTTGATCCAGTTGTGGTCCTTGTCCTTTGACAGTTTGTCTGCTACTCACATCACGTGCTGCAGTTATTCTGTTAACATGGAACATGATATTAATGGAAATGTTAGGTTTCCAGCCAACAAGATATTGTTGAGGTTTCAACTCCAATGATACACATGATTGACTGTTTCACAATACTTGTTGTTTTAGGAAGTGTTATGTGCTACTTAAAGACAAAACCTGTTAAGTGATCATTTCATTTTCCTGGAGCCATCTCCATAAATCACGTTGTCTGGTGTTGGTCAGAATGCATTGAAGGTGATGAAGTAATGAGGTGATGAAGGTGATGAGATGATGAAGTGATGAGTGACTCATTTCTCTTCCAGACGACCGGCCTTGTGGGTCTGGCGGTGTCCCATAACCCACACGAGGTGAGATGACCTGCGGGTGTATTAGTGACGACCATGATCATGTGATCACATGACCAGCTTCACTGTAACATGCAAGTGTATATAACTAGTTTCTCCTCTCAGCGGCTGAGGATCCTGTACTCTAAGATCCTGGCGTCGCTGCAGACGATGCCGCAGGACGCCGCCTACAGGAAGTACACGGAGCAGCTGGTCAGCGAGCGCTTCAACCACGTCAAAGTGGTGAGTCTAGTCTCTTCAGAACTGGTTTCCCTGGGATCCAGACCATCAAGCGTCACGCAGTCCTTACTGTACATTCAGAAGGGAGTATTGTTCTACATGTGAAATGGAAACGGGTTATAGAAGCAGAACAAGATGTTGAATATCATCTCACTAGCTTAATACAATTGGAATCAATAGGAAAAGTAGAAATATGAAAAGTAGAAGTAGTCTTTTTGAATAAATTTGACAAGTGTTAGTGTTCCTGTTTGTCTCATGATTAACTGAAGAACATGTGATGTACTTCAAACATGAAGTGTTTTTCTGCCAAAGCAGAGAGAACATCAATAATTTACTGGGAGACAATAGGCTCGTTGGAGAAGAGCAAACAGTTCTGATCAGAATCGATCGGCGAGCAATGCATGCTAGGTAGATTTGTGTCCGACTTGCTCTGACGTCATGCACACGTGGTCATCGATAATCTCACGAGATCAAGGCGGCCCTCGATTTTAGAGCCAGGCGCCGCAGTAGCTCTGCATCGACTGCCTGGCCCACTGCATGATGGGAAACGCTTGGCTGTCGCCACATCAGAGAGCTGATTAACTCTTAGATCTGACAGCAAACACCAAGTGTTGAAGAAAATCCTTATTTTATGTGAAGTTGTAATACTTAACGCTGGATTGTTGACTATTAGTCTCATGTTTAGTCTAAAAACATATCTTGTGTGGTTGATGATAATAAAGCTTATTTATAACACATATCAAAATGAGTAGTAATGTATTTCACAGGCAGACATAAAAAGAACAAAGGATGCAGCTACACATACATTTCTACATAAATATATATTTATAAACATGAATAAATCCAAACGTGATCTGTAAACTACAAATAGACGAAAGTTCAAAACTAACGAAGTAAATTGTTCTGTCACTTCCTGTGTATACCTTGAAGGCAGCTGAAAACTGTTCTCAGTTTATTGTGAACGCCTAATCATGACTGATCACTGATCAGTTTGATCTGATCCGCTGAAGTTACTCTTTAGCAGCATAGTGATCTACCTGTAAAGGGTTTCATGATACCTGAAGTGAGTTCAACCCAAAGACAACAGCGCCCATAGTGGTGTGGGAGGAAGTGTGTTCATATTATCAAAGTGTGTGTATTCACAGGAGGCCGATGTTGAGAAGTTGGAGCAGAAGATAAACTGCGGTCAGATTGAAGAAGTGATTTTTCAGGTACGTCTGACTTTCTTCATGATACATTAAAGTTAATTCTAGTTATCATTTAAATGAACCCGAAACAAACCAAGTTCTACTTGAAGTGTAATAATATATAATCAATAATATTATTCTCATAGAGAAGTGTGTGCAGGCATTATAACTAGTTATTGAAATGGTTTCATCTCTATTCTCCTCCGTTAACATCATTTGTAACGTTCTGGTCATATTGAGCTTTTAGCTTAATTTTCTTTGAAATAATGTTCATCTTTCCCAGGAGCTTGTCTATACTTTAGGTTCTTAGAACAGGAAAGCTCAATGAATACGGCCCCAGCGCTTCTATTCACTCCTCAGACTGTGAATAAGTAATTCCCCAAACTGAGAGCTGTGTGTGTGTGTGTGTGTGTGTGTGTGTGTGTGTGTGTGTGTGTGTGTGTGTGTGTGTGTGTGTGTGTGTGTGTGTGTGTGTGTGTGTGTGTGTGTGTGTGTGTAGGCAGAGTGTGA
>NC_136608.1:1540000-1563595 GCF_910589615.1 Taurulus bubalis
TATGTGATGTCAGATGGACACGAAGAAAAAGGCTTTCATTATTTAATGGGTTGGACATGTCTGTGTATTCTCCTTTAATAAACCAGTAGAGAAGCCTGCTGCAGGTCTGCTGCCCAGCTGACCTCTCCTCTCCTCCACTGCATTCCTCACTTCCTCCTCTCCTCCACTGCATCCTCACTTCCTCCACCTTGGTAGAGCAAAGAAGTGGACAGACCTGATCGTTCAGTGTGGGGTTTCTTTTTGAGGCGTGGTCTGTTAGTTCCAGTCAAGTAAAACCATATAGCGACTGCATACCATGATGTTAGACAATATGTGCTTCCAACTCTGAATCAAGTGTTTAAACATGGCGATGTTAAAAAACAAAGACCAGTTGGATGTAGATGTAGCCTGCATAGATCAATGTAAGAATCAGAGCAAGAACTTAAGAATGACTACAGACTGAAAGATCTTTTAGACTTAAATTAGAGATGATGCAGGAGTCTGATCACACTAAGGTCTAACAACCTGTTAAACCAGGAGTCTGATCACACTAAGGTCTAACAACCTGTTAAACCAGGAGCCTGAGCACACTAAGGTCTAACAACCTGTTAACCAGGAGCCTGCAGCAGCTCCTGCAGTAACACAGTGCTCTGGGTGTGGCAGCTATTTCTGATGTGAAGGTGTGCTTATGCTACACTACTGACTATATTATTATTTATTTTTTATTTTTTATATTACACCTAATAATGAGCTTGTTTTTCACAGTCCATAGCTCCGGTGTGTGAATGCTTCTTTGATCTCCTCTGATGTGAGTTGATGCATTTAGATGCAGCTACATGACACAGAGTCATTCAGTCAGTGTGTGCAGACTCTGGTCCATAGCGGTGAAGCCTGAGCTGCTGAGCAGCCGTGCATTAGACATGTCATCAGGTCTCCAACTCACACATCGTTGAGCGCTTTGTTTCCATAGTAACGTCTCCCGCTCTGATATGTACAACTAGGTTTCTGTGAGGCGAGCGAGTCATGACGATGTGCTCATGACTGCAATGATCACTATTACTTCTAGTAACTGAGTGGCCCCCTGCGTTTCTTTCTTGAATAAAACTGTAGAAAATTGTATAAGCAATGTCATAATTTTTACATATTTGACCACATTTTGCTCTGCCGTGCTTGTAGTCCAGGTCAGCTGTGCTTCAGTCCATCTTAACACTACGGGCGTAACCACATCATGTTGGTTTGACCCAAACTGCTGCCGTCTCTTATTCACATACATGAAACATGGCACCGGTTTTACTTGGGAAATGTCCGCAGTGCTCCACCTGCTGTACGCTATTGCAGAGCTATGCTAGTTAGCTTAGCCCGGTTAGCGGGGTCAATCAAGCTTCATGCAGCCTCCCACTGCAGACTCAGTCCAACTAAGCAGCCTGCTTTAGAGTCTTTAGAGTACCACGCTGTAGACAAGTCAGAGTTACTGCCTATGGTTAATGTGCTAAGTTTACTGTGCGTTTAGTTCGTTGTGCTGCTCCGTACAAATGGGCATAAACTACAGAACAGTTCAGGAATGATCAACAGGTCAAGTCCTATGATTTACTACAGACATCTTTTTTCTTTCTTTCTTATTGACATTAAGTATTTAATGTGCAGTTAATGTGTCACAGTATTTGTGTGACTTAAAAGTAAGAATGATGTCCAATGAGCAACTATTAATAAGAAACTGATTTTTTTGTTGTTGCATTTTCTATGTTCTCCCAATTTTAATGAAACCGCATCAAACTATGACCCAAAAGCTGAGGCGCGTACCAAGCAGTACTCTTTGTGTCCTGTTACACCCACAATGCAACATTACCATGTGAGAGCGTGGAAGCTTACTTCTGTCTAACTCCACATTCTTTCCTTTATCAAAGTGCAGTCTTTAATAAGACATGACTTCAGACCTCACACAGCTCTAAAGACATAAGGCTTTATTCTTATATGTACAAAGCTTTATTTACATATGAGACCATGGTAGAGCAGGGTCTTTCCATTTGATCCCATCTCCACAGTCAGATCGTATTATAACTGGTTTTGTCATCTAGTTCAGCTTTCATGTGCTGTGTGTATGTCTTATATTAAGAAACATGCTTATTCAGTCATACTAACACTTCTTTGTTCTATTCTTCAATAAATGGCCATGTCATGTTATTCCATCAAACCCACCTTGATGATCTCATCGATGAAGCACACATGAGTTACAGGGTCCCTCTTCTTCATCAGGACCTTCTGCAGATGTTGCACCTGGAAAGTAAGCAGCTCACCATCAGTCCTCTGCTTGAGTTAAGTTATAATGAACTCTTCCACTGAGTCAGGTCTCAGGAGCCGTTACCTGTCTGCAGGCGGCACATATCTGGTCCATCAGCTTCTCCAGGCCGGTCCACAGAGCGGCACGGAAAGCGGCCGTGTTGCCTGGAGTGGGCAGCACTGCTCTGCCCGGAGCGCCTGAGGGGACGAGTCACTCTGAGGTTCTGCTTTCTTTCTGATATGATATGAAACCAGCGACAGCATTCGTTCCCACGTTGCGGATTGGGTTATGTAAAGTTCGAGTTCTTCTCTTCTTTTCTTTTCTAAGTACTTTTCATTCTAAGTTCTTTTCATTTTCTCTTTATGCATTATAACTGTGTTGCTTTGAGTGAAGTGATCTTTTATCACAATGCATTATAAATTGTTTTGAGTGAAATGATCTTTTATCACGATGCATTGTAACTAATTGTTTTAAATGAAATAGTCTTTTTATCATGCTGCATTATACTAATTGTTTTGAGTGAAATTGTCTTCTATCACACTTAAATACGCTGTAGTACATTCCTGTTTTTTTAATGACATTTATATATCACATGACACAAGTCTAAATAAGGTCATAGCAGTAGACGGAAGACTGGTCTAAATATGGTCCTGTTTATCAGCTGAACTTGAGTAGCTTTTGCAGCTGCAACCACAAACACGCTATTGAGTGTGTGACCAAGGTCAAAGCAGATTGTAATCACATGCACCTCCCACTATGTTTTGATAGAGATCTTCCCACACACTTGCCTATATATACTGTGATAACTGCACACTTCTTCAGTTCCTCTTGGGCTCTGTCCTTGAGATGGAACCACTCAGGTTGAGAAATCAAACTGAGATTTTCCCATATTGTAATTTCTGGTAACTGCTTCTAAGCGCTGCGGGGATTTTCTCCAAGACAAAAAAGAAGCGATTGATGAATTACAATGTGACTTTTTACACTTTTTAAACATATGATATGGCGAACTGACTCTTAGCTGCTGAGGGGAAAAGTAAAGAAAAAGACTTGGTTATAGTACTGTGTGTAGAATAACTCTTGTTGAAATAAAATGTATACTCTCAAATAAGAGTGTAGAACTCTACTCAATGAGGACTCCCGTTTAATGGAATAAGATAACTTCCAGGTTTTTCGAGACGAAGAAGGTAACACCGGGCCGAGGCTATTGACCAGGGAACACAATCCAGCACGATCCTGCCTCGTTTCCAGATCCAGACAAATGTAAGTAATCGTTTGGGTTGCACTGTGTGGAAAACGGTTCATCTTCTGTTAGAGGAAACAGTTCGGTGGATCACGTGGCTCAATAGTACAGGTAGGCCACGGGGAAACCGAACAAATGGGGGTTTTAACATCCGCCATTGTCTCTATGAATTGTAATCGAAAACAAACTGAGAGGGAAACCTCAGGGTTCTAAAACGGGCCCAACACAGAAGCATTTAGGATTCTTTAGACACACGCAGCAGCCAATGGGAGAAGCACATCTGACCTCCGCTTTAACCCTTCATTACAGCCCGCTGCTTGGGTTTAGTAAGTGGATCGAAACGCCAACCTTCTGGTTAAAGACAAACTGAGCCACCGACGGCCCGACAAATATATATTTTGAATAGTTTTGGGATAATAAAATGGAGCTCTATTGCACTCACAATATTAGTTTGTAGATACATACATTGTTGGTTTTGGTCTTTGGTGATATTCTGTATTCACTCTTATTGTCAACAAATTTATTTTGCCGATTTCAAATTGTTTGTGATATAATCCTCAAAATGTGTTCTAAAGAACCCGAGGGGAGGAAAGCCTGTTGATCTGAACGTGTCGTTAACTAGAACAATGACCAGAGCATAAAAATAACTCTCGCCCTGCAGCCAGAAGAGACTATCCTCTGTGGGCATGGTATAATCATCTATTTTAAATCCAGCCCACTCATGAACTGGGTCAAACTATGAAACTCCTCTTCCATCCTGCAGAATGAGGAAACTGTGTTGTGTGTCTCACCTCTGGGGTTGCTGGGCTGCGTCAGCCCCTTGATGTCCAGAGCCCTGCTGATGTGCTCCTGCACGCCGGTCCTGTAGCCGCCCACCACAGAGCCAATGGTCGCCCTCAGACCACCCAGGTTGTAGAAGACCTGCAGGGCCGTGCCCACCTGGGTGGGGTTCTGACCAAGAGGAGAGGAAGACAGGGACAGAGGGAAGAGACGTCGCTTTGAACAGTTTGAAATCAACTCAATGGTCTGTAGTTTCACACACTAACACTCAGTTTGACAGCGAGTACAGATGTGACAGCAGCAGCTAGAAATATACCTTACATTGATTTAGAGTGAGAGAGAGAGAGAGATGTGGCAGGGAAAAGTCAAGACAAACAGAGCGAGAAGAGAGGAATAGCATTGCTGTACTTTAATTGACTCTGCTATATTTGTACACTGCATGCTCTTCAAAGCCTACTTTTCTTTGAATTGTTCATTTTCCTAAAGTGGACAAACTTAGAGTTGTATTTCTACAAAGAAGTTGAAGGTTTATTGAGCGCCACAAACTGAATATGCTTATCCGTTTCTTGTCCAGAATATGGAGATTACATGTCATGTGTGAACATGCACCTCTAAAGCTGGTTAAATAATGATTTGTAGTTTCATAGGTCAGATCTACGTCTCATACAGTAAGGATACACTGCTGCTCATCCAGAAACACTTACAGCACATCATTCCCCTGTACAACCATAAATTAAACAAATCAGATACATGTTAATTACTGACATGTTGGACAGAGCCAGTGAAGCTACTTCCAACAGCTTCTAGTAGTTATGCTAAGCTAGGCTAACCACTTTCTGACTCCAGCTTGGAACTAAACTCCCAGACATGATGGCTCATCTTTCACCCCTCTTCTAGTCTCACGTATTTAATGGCATCACACACAATCTCACAGTGACCTCATGGCAACATGAAAGAGAACTCTGCTGAGACAGTGACCTTTCTTTTGGTTGAAGGTCACTCACTGCTACACTACCTCTTGGCCAACACACACACCTGACACCCACACACCTGACCTCCATGTTGAAAACCAAGGATTCATGGATGATGCATCATCATCATCATCATCATCATCATGTGTCATTATACAACACTGGGTTTAAATACAATGCAGTTGCAGCTCATTTGCATATTGTTCACCTCTCATCAGGAGGAATGTAAACAGTAGGAACAATAATTATTTGGGCAATATGGCCGACATCTTCACATAAAAAAGGGAAACAGTGTGCAGAAGCATTGGCTATGTTTCAGCACCAGAGAGTCCTGCTCTCCCTCTTCCTGGTTCTCAAGGCATGCTCCTCGTTTTAGACTCTTTTATTTGTAAGGGATGTAGTTTCACATCCTGCACTATCCTGCGGTCCGCCTTTAATTTGGGATGTGACAATGGAACCAGGTCTCTGGAAAGATGTGAGCACAACAGTCACTGACCTCATTTGCTGGGTTAGCCTGTTTTTCCCTGTGAGCGAACATTAGCAGCAGCAGATCGGTGGAGGAATATCCTGCGTCCTCGTCTAGCTCTCTAGCTCATCTCGGCTCTGTTCGGTCTGGCAGGGCTGTGATCGTCTCAAGTGCCGTCGCCCACAAACTAATCGAATCTCGAGCCCCCTGCTCTGATGTTGATTGTAGTCTGATTGACAGAGTTATATCATACAAGCTTTTATCTCTTATTGATTGCTGTAATGCACTCAGTTAATCTGTGATTAACCGGTTGCAGGTAATCCAGAACGCTGCTGCCAGATTACTGATGAGGACTAAGAGACTCACATCAGATCTCTCCACTGGCTCCCTGTAGAGCACCTTTTGGTTCAGGGGCCACACCTCTGGGCTCAGGGGTCACGGTGACCTTAAATGTGACAGACGGGCCAGAATCAGATGATGGAGAGTGTTTATGAACTAATATGAATTAAAAGTAAAAGCCATCAACTAAAAAGTAAAGAAAACATTTAATTTAAATGGGAACAGTGTTGTTGGTCTCCTTTTTTTTGCCAGTGCATCAACGTTTGGTGTCAGTTTGGTTCTCAGGACAGATCTGATGTTCATCAGGTAACTGGGATGTATGGTGTGATGATTACATTACACTACATTTCATTTAGCTGACGCTTTTATCCAAAGAGAGTTACAATAAGTGATTCAACCATGAGTACAAACTCAGAACAACAAGAATCAAGAAAGTACAATTTCAATAAAGTTAAACTACAAAGTGCTATCAGTAAGAGACGTTTAAGTGCTACTACAGTGCTACTACAGTGCTACTTTCTTTATTCAAGGTGTAGTGTAGTTGTTTACTTCAGACAGGTTGAGTGGGTTTCTTCAGGAGAGGGTTAACTTGCCTCCTTCAGAGAGTCAGGGAAACAGCCAGCTGAGAGAGAGGTGTTGATAAGATGGGTGAGAAAGGGAAGAAGGTCAGGAGCAATGGACTGGAGAATGGGATGGGGTCAAAGGGGCAGGTGGTTGGGCGGGCAGTGGTTACCAAGGTTACCAAGGTAAGAACTTGATTGGGAATTGGGAGACAGGGGGTGAAAGAGGAAAGCAAAGGGAAAGAAGATGAAGTTTATGGAGGTGTAGTTATAAAAGAAGATGGATTAGTAAATGAGGAGCGTATGTCATCTATCTTTTTTGTAAAGTAGTCAACAAAGTAGCTTGGTAGAAGGGGGGGGGGGAGGAGGGGCTGGGGGGGTTAAGGAGGTTGGAGAAGATAGAGAAGAGTTTTTGGGGGTTAGAAAAAGAGGATTCAATTATGGATTGGTAGAACAGGCTTTTTGCTGCAGAGATAGAGGCAGAGAAAGAGGAGAGAAGAGAGTGATAGGCGAGCAGGTCGTCGGCATGTTTGGATTTTCTTCATTTCCTTTCCGATGCTCATCGTGGTTCTCTGGGCACGCACCGAGTCAGACGGCCACGGAGAGGAAAGGACTTGCGGACCTTTCGTGTCGTAAGAGGACAGAGAGAATCAAGAGAGGAAGACAGAGTAGAGAGGAGAGTGTCTGTGGCAGAGTTAGGCTACATGAGTGCGAAAGAGTCAGTTGAAGGAAGGGCTGACAGAACAGACGAAGCCAGAGAGGAGGGAGAGAGGGTGAGGAGAGGAGGGAGAGAGGGAGAGAAGGAGCGAATGTTGCGACGGACAGGTGCAGAGTCTGTTGATGTGGGAGAGTTGTCACTTCCAGAGAGTGGGAGAGAGTAAGAGATGAAGAAGTGGTCCGAGACATGAAAAGTGAGGTCAGATGTAGAGCAGTTTCTGGTAAAAAAATATAGTCAGGGTGGTTGCCAGCTTTGTGAGTAGGAGGGGAAGGACTGAGTGAGAAAGCAAAGGAAGACAGTAAGAGTAACTGGGATCTAGAGCCAAACAACAGCAGCATCCTCTTCATCCTCCTGATGTTTAATGAAGCATGAAACTCATCCAGTTTAAGAGTTGAACTTCTCCTTTAAGACGGAGTCACATTGCAGATCAATTAGCTCCAATTGAAACTCCTGTGTTTCATAGTCTGATGACACTCAGGTAGCCAGAACGACCCGGCTCAGATCCGGCTTAAGCTCGGCAGCCTGATTCTGGCGTCATAACCGGGGCCAGCATCGGCCATCGGTTGCCGACTCGGCTGAGACTCGGGATGAACGACGCCACAGAATCGAGCCGATTAATTTCTACAAGCCAGATTCGGCAGCCATCAACGGGCCAGAACCTTAGTGCCGGCTGCCATGGCTCAGCCAGAACAGGCCCGTGTCTGTAACGCTGAATCTGGGCCAGGTATGGAACCAATTAAATGAGCCAAAGCTGGCTCACGTTTGTCCGCATCGAGCTGGAACACATGGTCAGACTCTCAGCAACACGGCCGAGTCCGCTGCTGCTGAGGGGAGAAGTGACCCCAGCTGAAGAGACTTTGTTCAAATTGGAAAACCGGTGGAAGAACTCTTCTGCAGGTCGTCCAGTGATTTGCTGTATTTCACACGTTGAGGGGGAAGGAAGCTGGAGGTAGAACCTGATGATGTGACACGCGAGTCTCCTGGGTCTGATGCGCCTTCATTATGCCGAGGAAATAACTCTGATTCAGCTGTTAGTTCATTTCACAACTTTAAAAACTAATTTGTTTAATAAGGGCTGTTAGAGTGTTCGTACTGGGGAGTGGGATCAAAGGCTAAATCAATGCGGTCTTTAATATAATTTACATCCTTATTCAACCAGTTTAACCTTCTGACACTGACACTGACACACACACACACACACACACACACACACACACACACACACACACACACACACACACACACACACACACACACACACACACACACACACACACACACGCACACGCCTTGTTGTGGTCACTTTGGTTTAATTCATGTTTTGTTTGTTTGTATGCTGTACAGCACTCTGTGACCTTTGTCTGTGATAAGAGCAATATAAATACACTTTACTTACTTATTGAGGATTAATACAAGTTCATTTAGGTTTTTATTGAAACAGACACTTGTCCACTACGAGATGACGGACTTCCTGGCTACTGTAGCTGAGCTTGCATTCTCTGAATACTTTCTTAGAGAAGAGAGGAGGAGTTCTTTCACATGGGTCAGTTGAGTTTCCACTCAACAGAAGGCTGCAGGGTCTCTGAGGCCGAATCAGAGCACTAAGCTGAAACTACTTTCCACACAGGCAGAACGGCTGCTTACATAATAACAATACACAATCCCTGGGATATATATTTGTTTGTATACAGTACTAATGTGCGTGTCTGGGTCTCTAGAGCCTCAAATGGCCTCACAAATAACTCAGTGACAGAAGCTGTTAGCCCAAGCTTCTCCAGCAGAAGTGGCTAACAATATTTAGGGTTTCAGTCATCTTGGTTGTTTTACCTTGTAAGACATTGTTGTTGGCCATGTGGCCTTGTTTTGTTGTTGTTTCTCTTTTTCGTTTGTTTAGTTTAAGTTATTAGATTAATATTGTGTGCTTTTATTATGTTGTGAATAAATGTTTGTGGAAAAAACATGCTGTCTGTTTAATGTTGTGGAGTGAATACTGCCAACCTCTGCTATACTCAGTAATTGACATGGTACTTTTTGGTTATAGTTATTAATTAAAGTAAATAGTAAAAGTGAGCAAACGAACATCCTGTTATTGATGTAACCAGATGGCTGTAGAGGCACACCAGTGTGTATCCTTGTAGTTTAGTTTGCTGATAGTCAATAGAGCCAAACACATCGTTAAAAACAATAAACTGCAGAGCAGCGTGTGTAATCTCTGTTAGCTGTGACACAAACACATCATCCATACTGTTAGCTGTTAGCCAAACACATCATCCATACTGTTAGCTGTTAGCCAAACACATCATCTATACTGTTAGCCAAACACATCATCCAAAATGTTAGCTGTGACACAAACACATCATCCATTCTGTTAGCTGTGACACAAACACATCATCCATTCTGTTAGCTGTGACACAAACACATCATCCATTCTGTTAGCTGTTAGCCAAACACATCATCCATACTGTTAGCTGTTAGCCAAACACATCATCCATACTGTTAGCTGTTAGCCAAACACATCATCCATACTGTTAGCTGTTAGCCAAACACATCATCTATACTGTTAGCCAAACACATCATCCATTCTGTTAGCTGTTAGCCAAACACATCATCCATACTGTTAGCTGTGACACAAACACATCATTCATACTGTGACACAAACACATCATCCATACGGTTAGCTGTGACACAAACACATCATCCATTCTGTTAGCTGTGACACAAACACATCATCCATACTGTTAGCTGTGACACAAACACATCATCCATACTGTTAGCTGTGACACAAACACATCATCCATATGGTTAGCTGTGACACAAACACATCATCCATATGGTTAGCTGTGACACAAACACATCATCCATATGGTTAGCTGTGACACAAACACACCACAAACTGGTTTCCTCCCACTGTGGCAGAGGGATTGAAGGGGAATCGGGCCCTCAGCTGTGTTATCAATAGTGCTTAAGAGTGTTGAGCGAGGAGTCAGCAAGCAATAGTATAAAACACGCAATAACAGGTGTTTTGAAGAAGTGTGTCACAGAGCAAAACAAACAACAAACAAAAGTAGATTACCATGTAAATAATAGACTAGGACACTATTTGAGAGCTCAAAGCTCAAGCATGTGTTAATGAATGTGTACCTGGATCTCCATGCCCTGCTCCAGAAGTCTCTTGGCCTGGTTCTCCACCTCCAGCCGGGCTCTGCTGATCAGCAGCAAGTCATTCTCAATCACCTCAATGCCGCTCAGATCCACACCGTGGGACAGGTAGTCTAGAGCATGGCAAAAACATGCACACGCACACACCAAATTATTACATTTTACAGCTTCTTTTCCATTTTCATTCAGGTTTACAAAGGCTCAAATATCCAGTACTCTGATCCTCATTTTCTTTTCCAACAAACAACATTGTTGTAGTTATTAACTAACTGAGCTTAGTCTTATTTCCCGACCTACCAACACCTCATATAGCTTATAGTGAAACTGAGGACCTGTGAAGATTAAGTTCACAGAAAAGTATTTCTGTGAAGCTACTATTCAGTTTGTAGTGACACAATAAGTGACCTCAGCATCTCCGTATTCGGAAGCTTCCTGATGGTTTGTGGTGCTGTAAGACATCAACCGTCTGGAGCTACACATGTTCTCGGTCCTCCAGAACCTCCGCCCTGATACGGGGATGTTCTGTGAGGACGGCCACGGCACCACATCGGCCTATCAACAGGTTTGGTCTGCTGTCGTGATATATATGTCGTGAGATGTAATTTATAGAGATCCCTGATCATGCCGCAAGACAAATCGCTCATCATTGACGATCCATATTGTTATAGATCGTTTTTGTTGTTTTGTTATAGCAGCTGATTCAAGATTGAATTTTTATTGATATAAAAGTCCTCAAACGACTGGATATATTTAAGTACCTCACTAAAAATGAGATTTGACAAGATTACATTTGCTAATGTCCACATGACAATGTTCTAATTTACCGCTAAGCAGAGCCTGAAGGCATCACAGTGTAATGAATATAACCTGCTCCCGTTAGCCGTACGAATGCAGAAGTCCTGATTGCATATTTTACTGAATATCGGCCGATAAAGACCTCAAAATAGGGTTGAAAAATAAAATGAGCTACGTTAAAGCAACTGGCCCAATTCTTAAGATCTAGACCTTTTTTTGAAGAAATGAAGATGCTATCTATGCATGTCTTTAAGGAACACAGCAGACTTGAAAAAACGTCTAAAAACGTCAACGGCCCAGTCAAACTTCATCAACAAATCTTCTTCGTGAGAACATTATCATATTTCTGTTTGTATTTGCATCCTGTTTACAGAAATGATGACAGAGGGACGAGTCAGCAACACTTGATTCCACACTTCTGCGTGTTCAACATTTCCATTTTGCTTTCCCAGCATCGTTTCTCCAGCCACAGCCTCGTGCATTAGTGGATTAGACAAAAGGTCTAATGACATAATGAGAGGAGAGGTGTACAAGTGACAGCAACCATTTCAGATGGTTATGTGTCTAAAGGTGAAGATAGTTTGCTCATCCTTTTGAAAGAAAGAGAAAGAAAGAGAGTATCACCAGGCAGGTGGCTGAGGCACAGAAAGAACCATTCAATTAAAAAGCCTCAACAGAACTACAAAGCTGCCAAAGACCACAATGCAACAGCTGAGCCCCAGACCTCTCTGAGAGAGAGAGAGAGAGAGAGAGAGAGAGAGAGAGAGAGAGAGAGAGAGAGACAGACAGAGGTGGCTCTATTCCGACTCCCAGAGGATACGCTGTGCTCTGCCTCAGATGTGCCCTGGTTTCTGTACTGTGGGAATTCAGGGGGGGCTCTACAGTTAAAACGGCCCAGAGCATCATTGGTACCATCTACTGAGCTCCAGTGATATTGGAGAGAAGAGGAGCCTGCAAAGAGCCCAAATGACTCAAAGACATTTCCACCCAGCCTCAACCTGCTCACCGGGCTGTGAAGTAAAGTGTTCAGCTGCTGTACCACCAGACTTCAGAGCAGCTCGTTTCCCCAGGCTGCGATACTCTAAATGCATCCTCCACCCTCCTTGTATAATAGGGTTTTCTTTTTCATTTTTCTTATGTAACAAAAATGAGACTACAAACTGCATTTCGTTGCGCAACCCTTTTTTACAAAGACAATAACTGAACCCTTGGCTAAGTGAGTAAGTGAGGTCATGTGGAGATGCGACTATGTGGGTCCATGTCTCCAGTAGTGGCTATGAGCCTCAAGTAGGATAGGTTCCTGTGTTATTCTTTTTTTTCTGGGTTTTGCTGCTTGTGAACATTCAATAAAATGCTGTAGTTTTGATATGGGAAAAACATGTCTTAGTGAATTAACCTGTGTGCCATTTATTGAGTTATATATGTCTAATATTGTAAAGTTGTGATTATTTCCCTGAAATATTGTCCCGGTGGCTGTATCCCTAAATATTAGCCCAAAGCAACTGCTCATGCATCGAGTGTGAGTTGCATACTTTATTAAACCCTGATGTTGAATCAGAAATCCATGCAAGTATGTGATAACTCTAGCAGAGCAACCTGCTAATAGTTTAACCTTCTGTGTGAGCTAAGGGAGCTAAAATATCACAATATCTTCTCTCCATGTGTGAACACTTTGCTGATATTGAGCCTTGAACCACAGCGTGTCCACTCAAAGCTACACAGCCACACGTTTACAAAGAGAACAGGTCCAACTGTCATAGAACTGCAGCTATAAAAAGTTTCAAATGAATGACTAGTACTTGTACAGGTAACTGTATAGCATGATGTTTCAAATGAATGACTAGTACTTGTACATGTACAGGTAACTGTATAGCATGTGTTTCACATGAGTGACTAGTACTTTTACTGCCAATGGACAGCATAGATGTCACAGTTGTAGATGCTCTGTCGAAGGCCATCGTGCTTACAGTAACTGCAGGAGTGAAACTAGACTATCACACAACATTGTCATCTTTGTGTTGGAAAAGAAGGCTGTTGCTTTCTTTTCTTCATCTCTATCCAACTCTGCCTCACCCACACTATGCTCAGAACCAATCTCTCTTTCCCTTGGCCCCTGAGCTGTCTTCATCTCCTGCCTCCGTCACGCATCCTGCTCATGTTTGTTCATCAACGGTCTTTCCCCCTCTATAAGCCTGCTGTCTGCATCCATTGCTCTCTCACTTGAGACTTGCATCCCGCTGAGTTGCGCATGTCAGTAAAACCGTTGGACATCTCTGCTGACACTCTTTTAATAAACACTTGCAGAGTGAGATGAAGAGCTGCGATACGATGACCAGAGATGTGTTGCATATCATGGAGAGGTGTGTCCTGAAGACAGCAGACAGGCCTTATTTCAATTCTGATCCATCAGTCTCCGCTCACTTTGGCTGGCGATGCTGTTGTTGCCATGCCAATGCCTAGTAGCCCTAATCCATCCACTCACTAGCTCCAATGGTAGCCAGATCGGGGCAATTAAGAGATGCACTGTCCAGCCGGTGCTAAGCAAACAAGCAGCAGACGAGTGGCCAAAGTCCTGAGAGGAAGGATGCTGCCATGAGCATCGTCATGGCCACAGGTGCTACCTCGTCTCTGACTCCCGTTAAAACAAACACATGAGAAAGAGACAACGCCTCAAACACACAAAGGTCTGCTCTGTTGTACATGCATGTGGAGAGTTATGCCCACTTACAGACCAAGAAACATGAGGAGCGAAAGAAACATGAGGATTGAGAGTGTTACATGTGCTTTGTGAGTCCCATTAGTCGAGCGCAGAGGTGTAAAGAGGAAGAGGAGACCGTACAGAGAGAGAGGGGGTGGGGCTACTGGAGGCAGAAAGCAGGACGACAGAGACTACAGACACAGGAGCAGAGCAACCAGAAGAGAGGCAGAGCAGCAGCAGCAGTATGTCTCTGGCTATGCGTTCTACCATCACATGTCCGTCCTGAAGGGACTCATTGAACGTTGGAGTAAACCTCAGCATCAGGGTGATCACCTGTAGGCTCCACGCTACCTTTGGGGATTGAGATGGCAAAGCTCTACAGGGAAGGACAGCACTGAGGAATGATCTCTGTCTAAAGGTAAACTATTCATGTACTAACACTGTCATCGCTGTTCTGATAGCAAGGGAATGGGAATGAAGGATCAGTGAAACCCACACAGCAACTGACATGTAGAGCCTGTGAGTCACGCTTTTCAAGCAGGGATTATTCCTATTAATCCCTAGAATAATTAGACAAATGTGTGTCTGTCAAAAAGCAAGGATGGTCTTCACGAGCTGAGCTCACTGCCTCCAGAAGAGAAATGGAATCAGAACATGTCCTTAGAGTAAGAACAGGATCATGTGATGGAAACACAGCTTCAAGAAAAGATGAGCCAAAGACTCAATGTAATCTAGTCTAGAAAATACAAAATATATAGGAATTTGTACTTAACAAATGACAACTGATTCACTTAAGTAGTTATTTCTCGCTCTGACACCTTACTTAGAGCTGGGCATCTCTTTACAGATACACTTTATGTGAATTAGATCGGCTTTAAAACACTCCACAGGAAGTCAGTCAAGTGTTCACGCAGGAGGTGATCAGCTGATTGGTTCAGGTACAAACTGTGCCAGGTTAAAATCAGCATGTCTTACCAGTTATCAGGCGTTTTATTTCCCTGTGAACCCGTTCATTTAAATCAGCTGCTGGAACATAGAGATGGTCTGAAATCACTGGATTTACAGTAATCCACCATTCTTAAGATAAAATAACAATACAAGTTACAAATGTACAGAGATGTCGTTTAATCATGTGTTATGTCGGATGGACATTTTAATGATAAGACAAAATATATATATATACTATACATTTCATGTTGGAGGAAATGTTTTCATGTAGCAAAAAAGAATCATAGTTTTTGTTCTGCGACAGAAAACAATTCGAACAAGAGAAGTGCAGATATAAAACAATAACCTCTGCAATATCTCCACAGGTCCTAGTGGGTGTTCATGTTGTATTGTTGATTCATACTGAAGTGGAACTGCGTGCTACAAACCTTCTAATAAATAAATATCACTAAAGAAAAGCAGGAGAAACAGCTGCACCTAGGTGTATCGCTCTAATAAATCATTGAAGATGCATCGCGCTGCATCTCCTCAACGCCGACAGAAGAGTCTCTTTCCTGGAGTGACGAGGTTCAACCAGAGTAAGAAATGTTTTGAGTTCTGTTTTCTGAACTCAAAAGCTAGAAACAGTTTGTTAAGACTGTTCCTGAGGGCGGAACCCATTGGATCGTGAAACATAACTTAACGTGCAATAAAATAAATCAAGATGGATTGATAATGATTTTTGAATAGCAATCAAATCATGAGGTGCCTTGAGATTCATGCCGAGAATGCCAATGAGTTTGTTACGTCAGAGCTGTGTGATTTTCTGAAAACAGCCAATAGGCGTCCAGCTTTCCCATGGCTGAACACGTCATAAACTACTCAGAAGTTAGAAAGGCTTGTTGTGGTGTTTCTTTCAAAGAGCAGTTTACACGTGTAGATACAGACATGCAGATCATCATCACTTTCAGCACAGCTATTTCAATATATTGTGAAAAGACATTGCAATGTATTCCTATATTGAGAAGCCTTCCTTTGGGGAGCGGTGGCAAACAATACTTTGATACGTTGTGAGATGTATAAACATTTAGGTCTAACATGTTAAATGTTGTCTAACACAAGCAACCTTACAGAACACATGTTAACGTTGATCAATGGTCATCTCATGTAAGAACACATGTTGGCGTTGATCAATGGTCATCTCATGTAAGAACACATGTTGGCGTTGATCAATGGTCTTCTCATGTAAGAACACATGTTGATCAATGGTCATCTCATGTAAGAACACATGTTGGCGTTGATCAATGGTCATCTCATGTAAGAAGACATGTTGGCGTTGATCAATGGTCATCTCATGTAAGAACACATGTTGGCGTTGATCAATGGTCATCTCATGTAAGAAGACATGTTGGCGTTGATCAATGGTCATCTCATGTAAGAACACATGTTGGCGTTGATCAATGGTCATCTCATGTAAGAACACATGTTGGCGTTGATCAATGGTCATCTCATGTAAGAACACATGTTGGCGTTGATCAATGGTCATCTCATGTAAGAACACATGTTGGCGTTGATCAATGGTCATCTCATGTAAGAACACATGTTGGCGTTGATCAATGGTCATCTCATGTAAGAACACATGTTGATGTTGATCAATGGTCATCTCATGTAAGAACACATGTTGGCGTTGATCAATGGTCATCTCATGTAAGAACACATGTTGATCAATGGTCATCTCATGTAAGAACACATGTTGACGTTGATCAATGGTCATCTCATGTAATAACACAGGTTGATCAATGGTCATCTCATGTAAGAACACATGTTGATCAATGGTCATCTCATGTAAGAACACATGTTGATCAATAGTCATCTCATGTAAGAACAACAGGACTCTGAATCCAACCAGACCTTCAATGTTTACTTAATTTCCCTAGAAACTTACTCCCGAAGACAAATGCACCTTTTAGCTCAAGACCAACCACTAAATCCTGATCTGCCTTAAAACGGAGTGAGACATGGTGTGGCCGGTGACAGTTAGTATATCATCTCATGCACTGAGACAGTCTGCAGAGCCAGTTCAGTGTTCAGTAATCATTTGCAGAACAACACATGACAAGAACCATCAAAGATAAAAGGCATCGAAAACGGATTAAACACACATTTGGCGCAGATACACAAAGCAGAGCGCTAACGGAGAGAGACAGGCATACAACTAGCACAGAGCCGTTATCTGTCGGGGGATACAGGAGTTGAATGGATGGGATGTGAGGCAACATGCAGACCAGGGTAAAGATCTGACTCCAATGAGACATTTATCTTTCATACTTCTTTTACTGAAATCTCCCATCCTCTCCTTTAGCAGATGGAATAGGACTGATGAGGACACGAGACGGTGATGACAATGATGGGATACGTCTTCTCTCAAGGGTAAACGGGGAAGTCAAAGGATCCATGTTTCTACGGACTATATGATAGATATCTAAGTCTCTGCCTCCTCTTGGATCACAGGGTTGATGACGGCCGAGAGGAACAACTACACACGCTTGTTTCCATTTCCCTTGGATCCTCCCCTCCATTCTGCTTCCTACATTCACTGTTCTCTGGAATATAAAATGTAAAACTTGATGACAAAGTATTGTGGACCCTATCAGGTGTGACAGACACGAAATACCTGAAAAGTGGAGCAACTTGGAGACAGCAGGATTGTTCTGGCACTGGCCTCATGCTGAAGCAGGGATGAGATGGAGGCAAGGCTCCAGCACAACGGACAATGAGAATGAACAGAGCTGTTCATGAAAGACAGCATTGATCTTAGCGCATGCACTGATGCTGCAAACCACACGCCCCCCAACCAGGGGCGGGTGTGTGCCGCTGCCTGGGTTTCTCAAACAGACGGGTCCCGTCGCCCGAGTGGAGCAGTGTTCCTGAAGCTAAACGCAGACGTGTTGCTTCCATCACATTGTACTGTTCACAGAGGGAATGCAAGTCACGACTGATCTGGTCCGATCAGAAGATGGAGGGATGGTTTGACTTGCTCCACCAGGTTTCTTCTAGCCGCTTGGATTGTTGATGAGCTGAGAAGACTGCTGAGGAAGAGGTGAGTTTACGCCCGATGTCACACTCTGTAGTCCAGACCTTCCAACAGGCCATAGAATACATGGTGTTCTCACACCAGGGTTGTTTGTAGCAAACAAAACCAGGACAGACTATTTTAATTTGTTATCCTGTGAGGTTTCTGACAAAGTGAACTACAACTCCCAACTCTGTAATATTGGGAAAGGTGTCCGTATGCTAGACATGAACTAGTTCCATCAATGTGTAGTCAACTAATACACATTTGCCTTCAACTGGTCAACTGTTCCTCACAGCCACAAGGCAAACCAACAAACAACTCGTCATAGTGAGGAGAGAAACGACTAAGGATTCAGGAGACACATGGAGACACATCCCGACACTTCCTCCCCTGTGCACACCTGCTCCTGCACCTGGTGTTCAGTTTGAACTGTTGGTCTTGTTGGGGATGTTCAGTAGGAGGGGACGACTTCTCTGGTGTTAAAACACATTCCTCCTAGAAGTGAGTGTGACTCTCTCCCCAACGTTGACAATCAGTGCACACACATATCAATAACTATACCAGACTGATTATGCTGTGATGAAATGTACTGTTGTAAATGTAAAGTATTGTGCAGCAGCAGTGTGAATATGATCAGTATACAAAAGCGTCCTGGACAGTAACCGCCTGTTTACATACATTCTGAAAAAGAGACCAGCTGTAAGTTCCCTGGTCTGGGACACTTTCACAAATCACTGCTTAAAAAAGTAAAATAAAAAAAGACCTGATCTTATTCATTGTGAAAACCTCTCCAGGCCTCTTCTTCCATCAGGATCATGCACACAGTGTGGATCTCTGCAGCCACCATGAGCAACATGACTGTGCTCGATACGGCCGACCCGTATGACCTTGACATGACCTCCGACACGCCCATCTACCCCATCAGCTTCCAGGTAATGTCAACTTAATGTGGCATAGCAGCATGAAGTCCATCCACAGATCTTCTTGGATCAGGAGATGTTCAGGAAACTGATTACTGTCCGCTCATTAATGGGTTGGGAATTTAGATTTTGTATACTAAAGTAAGTATGAAAGAAAGAAGACTTCATGGTATTATAAAGCATACATCAAAACTTCCACAGTATGATGATCATGCATTATTATGACTAAAATATCACACCATGTTCTTGTGGTGGTAGGTTTCACTGACCGGCTTCCTGCTGTTGGAGATAGTTTTGGGCTTGAGCTCCAACCTCACGGTGCTCGTCCTCTACTGCATGAAGCAGAACCTCATCAGCTCCGTCTCCAACATCATCACCATGAACCTGCATGCGGTGGATGTGTTGGTGAGTCCCTCAATGAACATCCAAAACATACAAGTTTGCCAAGAGGAATTTACCACTAAGCGGTTGGATACTGAGACGACACTGAGTGCTACACAAAGCACTGGAAGTGTCATTCAGGTCACATGCTTCTGGTTTTAAAAAAGGGGCAACCCGTAATTTGTAGTGATGTGTCCTTTCGTGTCGAGGCTTCGATGCGCGTGTCGAGTAATCCAGGTAGATTTTGGTGAAGCGCGTATCGCGGCTTGTGTCGATGACGTATGTGGTGACGTTCGAAGCCTCGCGAGCCGGCCGTACCAGGTGACTGATTCAGAAAATGGTTCGTGGGTTTGCCGTGCGATTTGAAATATAAGAGGCAGCGAAACTCAATGGATTTCCCCCCTTCCTCTCTGTACCCAGCTTCATCTGTGCCTGTGAAAGGGTATTTTATAAAGCAGGCGAAATAGTCTCAAAAAGCCCAGCACTGTGGAAAAGGTCTTATTCTTACTTTAACAAAATTGGACACATCAACATGAACTAGCGGAGCTAAGGCTCGAAACACCGATCCTCTAACTGAAAGTCAGCTATTCTAACCAATGACCCACAGTCACATCACAACCCTCTCCCAATTGGTTTCGAGTTTTGATTTTGACACTGCCATTATATGATAAAGATAGACACAATATTAATAAGTTAATAATTGATGTATTGGCGTCACAAACATAATTTATTCAATTTAAAGCTTCACACACCAAAGCCATGGTGTCGTTATGGTCACTCTGCCTGTTTTACATGTATTGTCCACTTGGTGGCACAGTTGAGCAAATGAAGCTTCGGCACATGAGCGAACCAATTGGATGGAAAGCTTCAATGCTTCAGGAAGCTTCATCTCACCATCACTAGTAATTAGACAAGTATTACACATGAAGTTGGATTATGTGCGCCACACACACGTTGACGAGGGCAGCAACGTGCGACTCGTTTTTCTTCCACTGCTTTGATTTACTTTACCAAGTTGCTAAATGCAGTGAAGTTAGCTTCACTACTTAAACCAAACGCTGCTCAACCTTCTCCACTGTGTTTATTACAACTTGGTTTACATTTCTGCAGTGCTAGCATACAAACAGCAACCTTTTAAGAGGACAAGTGGAAGCTTTTCCTTCTTATTTGTACAATAAAAAAGGAGGGAAAAGGGGGATTTGAGAGAAGTTCGCTGGTGCAGTGCCAGTTCAAAAGGGCAGACTGTTTTGCCTGTGGCGTTACTGCTCATCTTCACACTCGACTCTGAGCTTCCTCGGCTCCTCAGCTATACACTGTTGAGTCACACGGCAGTAATGTCTACGGTCAGAAACATCAGTGCAGTAACTAGTATTTGGTTCAGGACAATACGTTTAGGTAAGCTGGGCCTGTGGCCCCCAACTAAAAGGCCCCAAACTGCTATGAACTCATTTAGATGTTATGTACAAGACATTGAAATATCCCTACTGCTGCAACTCATTGTGCCCAAACATTACCTTCAAACGGCCCTGAAGGCACTCAGAAAATATGCAACTCAACTGTCTCCAACTTACTGTGCTTTACTTCAGACATTGTAGAAATACATTTACCCGACAGACATTTTACTGGTTATATTGCAAATTCAAAATCTAAGTATGCTATTCAGCATTATAAATTGAAAGCTCCATTGAAGGATATTGTGCTGATAATGCTCTCTTTCACTTCACTGACCGTTGGACCGAAGGAGCTGAAACCTCTCTGTCATAGGTGGAGTTATTTAGGTTCACATGGGTTTCTACAAAGCCAATCAAGGGTTAAAGTATGGACTCTGGATTGATATTGATTGCAAGCATTGTGTTCTAGTTTTACCTGGTGCTAAAAAAAAGAATCTCCTGATTTGGTGAAAACCAACACAATGATTTGGTTAGTGACCTGCACTCCTGTCTTGTTCCAGGTGTGTGTGTGCTGCATCCCGCTGACAGCAGTGGTGGTGCTGCTTCCTCTGGAGACGGACACAGCCATGATCTGCTGTTTCCACGAGGCCTGCGTCTCCTTTGCAAGTGTAGCTACTGCTGCTAACGTCCTGGCCATCACTGTGGACCGCTATGACATCTCGGTGCGGCCGGCAAGCCGCGTGCTCACGACGGGCCGGGCCGTCGCTCTACTGGGGGCCATCTGGGCTCTCTCCTTCTTCAGTTTCCTGGTTCCCTTCATGGAAGTCAGCTTCTTCATGACCTCTGGTTCAGACCTTGTGAACCAGACTGCAGTGGCTCATCCGAACGAGTACGACACAGAGCAGGGTTTGTACTATCACCTGCTAGCACAGATCCCAATATTCTTTTTTACAGCTGTGGTAATGCTCGTGACTTACTACAAAATCCTTCAGGCACTTAATATTCGCATTGGTACACGCTTTCAGCACAACTTACCTAGAAAGAAGCCAAAGAGCAAAAACACCATCTCTCTGAGCCCTGCCACACGAGCAGAGTCAACCGACGCCTCACCGAGTAGCGCCGGCGGCCGGGCGGCCAGCAGCGCACCTTTGGGCATGCGGGCGTCAGTGTCGGTCATAATTGCGCTCAGACGAGCGGTCAAGCGTCACCGAGAGAGACGGGAGCGGCAGAAACGCGTCTTCAGGATGTCTCTTCTCATCATCTCTACGTTCTTACTCTGTTGGACCCCAATAACGGTGCTGAACACCGTCATCCTCAGTACCGGGCCCAGTGCTCTAACGGTCCGCCTCCGCTTAGGCTTCCTGGTGATGGCCTACGGAACCACCATCTTTCACCCGCTGCTCTATGCCTTCACTCGGCAGAAGTTACAAAAGGTTTTGAAAAGCAAGATGAAGAAGAGGGTGGTGTCTGTAGTAGAAGCTGACCCTACGCCAAACAATGTCGTCATTCATAACTCCTGGATTGATCCCAGGAGGAATAAAAAGGTTACCTTCGAGGATACGGAAGCCAGACAAAAATGTCTTTGCTCACAAGACGTAGAGTAATGGGATTAACTTCAATATAGAGGTCCCATCTGTAGACTTACATGCATTGGTGACATGTAAAAGCTGGTGTTATGAGGCAGATGGGGAGATTTGTCTATCCAAGAGAGGTGGAAAGAAGTGAAGAAATCCAAATATGATGAGAAATGTAGTGCAAGCCTAAACAAATGAAACATGTGCTCATTAACAACAGCATCATGAGCAGCTTACTAGAGGATGACTTCAGAAAAGACGTGTTCCCTGAGATCAGTGGAATATAAAAGAGACCGGTGAGGAGTTTCATGAAATAAAACCTACCTGCAGCTGAATGTGTACCGGTTCAAGGACTGCATTGAACAAAGACACAGAGAAGTGCATTGCTATTTGTTATGGAATAATGTGTTGAGCGCTATCAAGGACAATTCAGTACGACGATGTGACAATATATTTAATTAAATGATACACAATATATATCTATGCTTAATATTATTTCTATATCGTTTCTATCGTGATGTCTAAAAAACAGCTGCAAAACTGACTATATCACTTGGACACTGCTTTCTCTACATGTGGAGCTTAAGCAGACGGTTTTGCTTCCAGAGGGCAAAACAAGAAGAGCTGGTAAGAAAGTCAGACACGGACCAGAACACGTCTTCTGCAACGTTTCCACACAGCAGCCGTGTGGAGGCCGGCTGGGCTTTGTGTTACAGGACTACAACCTATGATGCAGAAACCTGTGAACGCTGTTCGTTTGTGTCCCGTTTAGATATCAGGCCTATTTAGAGAAGATATAGGTCAGGTTTAGGTTCATTTATCTCAAATTTCACTTGAAACTGTTATGTTAATGTTGCACTAAAGTTCGTAATAAAATTTGAAAATACTCATTTCATTTGTTCAGTATTGAGGCTATTTCATGTGGACCAGAAAACATGCTATATTGTGAAATATACCATTATCAAGATATACAATGACCTATATCTTGATTTTGGCCATACCATCCAGCCATAACTCTTTTATCCAGCAGCTTCACATGTTCTCTGGTTGGCATAGAAGAGATGAATGTTAATGTAGTGACAGAATACCTCGGTATTGTTTGTCACCCTAATAATAAACAACCAACGACACAATATGTCCGTCTCCCTCTGAAGTAACAGATCGGACCAGAGGATGTCCAACACTGAGATGTGAAATGTAATTTCTGGTTGACTTTCCTCAGAGGTCACCACTGTGTCTTGTAATATAGGGACTTTTAAATCTATTGTTCAACTAATGCCTTGTCAACGTGTGTACGGATTAGGGCTGTAACAACGAATCGATAAAATCGATTATCAAAAGTG